>NW_027367457.1:0-57993 GCF_046119375.1 Phyllobates terribilis | reverse complement strand
CAATTAAATAGTTCTATACCGGTTGCAGACTCAGACTGATGGGATGCGCATGTACGGTCATTCCTTCAGGGTATAGATGAATTTCCCGAATAAGAAAAAAATGCACCATTTCAACTACCCGAAGGTGAAAGTTGTGTCCTCTACCTCTTCTTACCTTGACTCGAACCCTTACTAGAAAGTACCATCTCAAATACTAAGGTCTTATCTTGATACTCCTTCAAGGTTCTACCCCCAAATCCAGAGACATACTTTGTACTTCAAGCTTCAAACGAGCCTCAAAATGGCAAATCCTCTTCTCCTCAGTAAGAACCATATCAGCAACATAGCACAGTTCTTTCTTATACTGTCTGATTGCTTCAACAACTGAAATATCCTGAGGTTGAGGGGAAAATAACTCTCTCACCCTATTTCTTCGAACTGATCCTGGACAATGTTCGTTTATAAACATGCTTCCAAATTCTTCCCAAGTGACAACACATCCCTCAGGTTTACAAATCCTCCGCCACTTAACGGCATTTCCTTTAATAAATATTGCACTACTTCCGCTTTTCTCTCCTCAGAACATCTCATACCCTCAAGCAAAATATCAAGCTTACAATTATGTAACTAATACTAATAATGATCTATGAATAACTAATAAGCAACATGTGTACCTGCACAAGCAACATGAGAGATCGGTTACCGATGTTGCTAATCCAGGACCCAACACAACAATGTCAAACCTAGGCTCTGATACCAACTTATGTAAAACCCCAACATGAGGTATCACATCGCCACGAATTCCACCCGGAATTCGTAAGGCTTTAAAGGGAAATAATGGATCAACTAATTCATATATATAATTATTCATCTAAAGAGAGATCATAAATAGTTTGACACAGAATCACTACAAGGCCCATGTGGTTTTAGGGACAAAGGAACTAACAAAAACAAAGGAAACCCAAGGAGCTATCTAATCAACGCTGGTTGCCTCCGATCTCTTCATGTTGCTCCGGTGTTTGTGCAACTATAGTACCTGGATGTCAAAGACAGAGCCAGCCACAACGGGTCAGTCACTAGGTCAGGAAAATACTCAAGAAGTATTTCACATGTAAGCTAATAAAGCATCGTACCAAGATTATTCATCATCAATATCGTTATCACATTCATATATAGATAATTATGTATATCAATACCAACCCATAATAATAAAACCATATTATATCTCATCAAAATCATATATAGATACATATATATCACCATACCAAACAACTCTAGTAATCCTGCTTCTACACCCTTCCAACCGCAAACAGAAAGGGGGTAAGATGCTCTCAGCATAATACCCAGGAATGTTCCACAATGTAACCCGGAAGCGTCCTTCTGTGACCCTTTAACGTACCCCGTAACATCAATTCCGAGACGCTTTAACGTACCCCGGAAAATCCATTCCGAGATCCCCTGTCCCGGGAAATACATCCCGGGTCCAATTATCTGCCCCGTGCGGGTCCAATACTTTCACTTATATACAACATACATTTACCAAAGAACCAAATCACTTTGACTTATCTCAATGTATATTTATCAAAAATCAAATCTCTTCAACTTATATTCAACATATACTTATCAAGAATCAAAACACTTTAACTTGTATTCAACATATATTTATGAAAGAATCAAATCAAAGAACAACACTTATCAACTCACATAAGAATACTTAGATAAATATTAACCCGAACTAGAACCGAGCAAGTCAGGAAACTTGTCTGAAGTTCTTGAAATCCTTGACCAAGATATCCATTGCTATCTCAAAAATAAACACCTATATAATAGAATGAAGAACTTAATACACGAAAATAAGTATCCTAATTCAGGTTAGATGTACATGGCGAACGCATATACTCGGGTCATCATAAAAGGTGTCTTTGGCGCAAAGCTAACCTTAGTAACTAAAGTAGTTTTAGTTATTAAAAATAGTATCATCTTGATTATCAACTAAGACTAGGTTATTATATTAAACAATTCCATTAGAAACTATGATGTGATGAAATCATAGCCTGCTGACACAACCTAATTACATTTTCTTATTATCAACACAACAGTATACACAGATACTCGGCCTATGAAGTCTAATCCTTATATAATCTATTAGTACAACCTGTAGAGATTAATGCTTACCTCTCTGTCAGATGAAGGCCATGAAGGAGTAGATTTGGACGGAGATCAATGAAGCAAGAGATATACGATGCCCCCTAATGGGAGTTTAGGTTTAAGTATATATATGGAGACCACATGATAGGGTTTTACTACATGGGCTATATAGAGGGATTAGAGATAAGCTCATTAGTTACTTAGATAGGCCTATTAATAACTCTAATTTAAATCTAAAATATGATCATAATAAAATACATAAAGATAAGAATAGTACATATAATAAATTGATAATAACCTATTAAATTTTGGAGTATCACATACTTCCCTCCTACAAATGAGTTTCGTCCTCGAAACTAGACAAAAACAACTCAAATAATTATCAAAATTTGGAGTATCACATACTTGCCTCCTCAAAACTACTCATACAAGAGTCATCCCATTCAAACTTCTTAGCCTTACGTAAAAGATTAGTTAGTGGTTAGGCAATACTGGAAAACACTTCCACAAGCCTTCTACAACCTCTTGCCAAATCAAGAAAGCTTCTAACCTCTTTTACATTCTTCAGATGCTGCCATGTAGAGACCGCTTCAAACTTCTGAGGATCAACTTTCACATCCTCAACTGAGATGACATGACAAAGAAACATAACTTCTAACATCCAGAAGTCACGCTTTGACAATTTACCATACAATTGGTGCAATCTAATTCGACCCAATATAGGCCTCAAATGTTTAGCGTGTTCTTCATTAATCCGAGAATATATCATTATATCGTCAATAAAGACAACAACGAACCGGTCCAAATACTCTAATGAACACTCGGTTCATCAGCTCCATGAAAACAACAAGGCATTAGTCAACCAAAAGGCAGTACCACAAACTCATAATGTCCATAGCTCATACGGAAAGCAGTCTTTGGAATATCTTTATCCTTGATCCTTAACTGTTGATATCCAGAACTCAAGTCAATTTTAGAGAACACAGAGGCACCATGCAATTGATCTAACAAGTAATCAATTCTAGGAAGGGAATACATGTTCTTCAATGTAACCTTATTCAACTTTTTGTAGCCAATGCATTAGGTGCATATGCCCATCCTTCTTCCTGACAAAGAAGGCAGGTGCTCCCCAAAGCGACACACTAGGCCGGATATACCCTTTCTCAGCTAATTCCTCTAGTTGCTTCTTCAACTCCTCATTTCTAGAGGTGCCATCCTGTATGAAGCTCTAGAAATTGGTGTTGTGCCAGGTTCCAGATCAATATTAAAATCAACCTCTCGACATGGTGGCAATCCAGGCAACTCCTTTTGAAACTATTATGTGATCAAATCATAGCCTGCTAACACAACCTAATTACATTTTCTTATTAACAACACAACACTATACACACATACTCCGCCTATGAAGTCTAATTCTTATATAATCTATTAGTACAACCAGTAGAGATTATTAATGCTTACCTCTCTGTCAGGTGAAGGCCATGTAGGAGTAGATTTGGACGGTGATCAATGAAGCAAGAGATATACGATGCCCCTAATTGAAGTTTAGGTTTAAGTATATATATGGAGACAAATTCTTATATAATCTATTAGTACAACCAGTAGAGATTAATGCTTACCTCTCCGTCAGGTGAAGGCCATGAAGGAGTAGATTTGGACGGTGATCAATGAAGCAAGAGATATACGATGCCCCCTAATGGAAGTTTAGGTTTAAGTATATATATGGAGACCACTTAATAGGGTTTTACTACATGAGCTATATAGAGGGATTAGAGATAGGCCCATTAGTTACTCTAGGAATTAAAGATAGGACTATTAATAACTCTAATTTAAATTCTACAATATGATTATAATAAAATACATAAAGATAATAATAGTACATATAATAAATTGGTAATAACCTATTAAAATTTGGAGATTTGGAGTATCACAGTACCTTCATATGATGAAGGTGCCAGTCAATCATACTGTGCAGGCTTGCCAAATGCATGTTGGTCTGGAGAACGACATCTTGCGTTCGGAGTTGGATCTCCTCATAGCTCATGTTCACAGGCAACAGCACTTCTTTTCTCTTACTGGGATCATTTGGCGCTCTGGTCTAGGCTCGAATTTTTTGAGGAGCTCTGGCATCAGGCTTAGATCTTGGCTTGGCCTTGGTCTCAGCTTTGGGAGTGGGTTCTAATCTTAGCTTCGCCGTAGGCGGTTCCATACCGGCGTGCTTCACCAATCTACGCAACTCGGTTTATATGATGATGCTCTCAAGAGGGGTCTCTTTCACATGCATGTAAATCCCGAGCTCCACCATGATCTTCTTGAATATGTGTGGGTATGGGAGGGCGTGATTCTTGTTTCATTTTGACAGTCAGCATGTGCGAGAGAATGAGGCGCGGTGTGTCAATAATGCTTCCTTCGATCACCTCCCTGAACAAACATGTGTCGGCGATTTTCACCGTATCCCGCGTCTCTTGTCTCGATATAACATTACGCAACATGATGAAATGAAGCAATTTCGTGCGGAAGCTCAGCATGTTGGTTTTGATCTCCTTTGGCCTCGCCTTTCTCACCAGGAGCTCGACCGTTTGCGCCTTGACCAAAGGTCAGTTTTTCTTAGGGAAGAGAGGCGTACCATTCGCATGTGGGGAGCTCGAGCACCTTAGATTTGAGCTTGATGTTTACTGTCTTTGGCTCATCACCGCATGGAATCTGAGCAGCTTAATAGGGCTGACCTTGAGAGGGGGAGCATCGGAACGAGTGCACTGTAGAACTTCCTTACCTCGTCTATGTCCACCGCGAAGGGATCGACCTCCAGATCGGACCAATGTTTCCTTTCAAGTGACGCGGCCGTTGCAGTGACATCTAACTCTGCGGATTTGAGTGTGCTCCAAAACCATTGACCGATAATGATCGGCTCGATCACCACCCTTGTGGAGAAATTTCCATGTGTCGGAGCCATGCTGTAGGGGGAGTCGCTTTCGGTGGTGATAATCTCCTTAGATGAAAGCCCTTTGGCTCGTTTATGAGTGGTGGAGGAAGGAGTGATCTGGAGAGGCCTTTTGTGGGAGGCTTCTTGAGCTGGAGAGGCAGGGACTGTGAGGGTTAGAGGTGGAGAAGTGAGAGCAAGGGCCTGAGGATTAGTTTCATCTTGAACGAAGTTCGTGGGTGTATGCTCTGTGGAGGCTGAGGAGGAGGCTTTTGGAGTAGTGGAGGAGACGGAGTAGATGGGTTCCTTGTGTATTTGGTCTTCCTCCATTGGAGCTAGTGAGGAGTGGTGTGAAGATGTTTGTTTGGTAGGTGGATGAGGTGGTGAAGACGGTGTTGGTGTTGGTTGATTCTCTGGGACTGTGGTAGGGTGAATTTGAGGAGCTGCGGTCACCGGAGGAGGTGCTTGAGAGGTAGACGGTGGAGGTGGTGGTGATAAGGAGGCAGTGGCCATAGTTTCCATAAAATCCTTATACTTTAGATACTCGGCCCATTGCTCAAGTGTAATATCAGCCATTTGAGAGGTTTGGGAAATTTGACATACTGAAGGGTGAAATATGTGTGTGTGAGAGAGAGAGAATTGATAGAGGTTGTAGGTGAGAGATGATGAATAGTTGTGAAAGCGGTAAAGG
Organism: Phyllobates terribilis; assembly: GCF_046119375.1. NCBI lineage: Eukaryota > Metazoa > Chordata > Amphibia > Anura > Dendrobatidae > Phyllobates > Phyllobates terribilis. Next base: position 52,255 of record NW_027367457.1, on the reverse strand, counting down.
GGGTATGCATCTGTAGAGTAGGGTGATAGGCACTATTTAGCGTAGCATAATAAGAGGTTCTTAGCACCATTTAGGAGCATAATAGCAAAGATATAGGGGTGTTTTGGAACTTGGGACTTATGCAGCGTGCTACGCCATTTAACAAGGAGAAAACTGCGACAGAACCGAAGGCGCTGGTGCATCACACTCGGGCGCGATCGCGTCCTGCCTCCAGAATCCTAAGCTTGACCGTGCATTTGTCGGCGCGATCGTGCCTCTACCGTATGCGGGATTCTAAATGGGCTTTCCGAATTATTACTTGTTGCGGGCCTCCTCCTCCTCATTGCTAGGGTTTAAGAAGAGCTTAAGGATATATAAGCAACTAAGGTTGCCTCTATTTGGATTCATTCATTATTCCAAACACTTTGCCACAATTTGAGAGAGATTATGTTCTAGATTGTTTTGTATTTCATTTGATCGCTGAAACCTTTGGATCAGCCTCGGTTGTAAGATATTCCACCTTTGTTCTAGTTTATATTGAATTTTTTGTTCTCTTGTGCTGTAAATGTTATTGAATTAAGCTTGACTTTCTAGATTGGCCATTTAGTTAGATAGGTTTAATTCATTATTTCTAGGTTTAAGTTCGTCCGAGTTGGAGAGCTTAACCATTTGGTAGCCCAAGCAATCACTAGGACTAGTTGACCTTGAGATTGTAGGGAGTTGAATGCATGATTAATATCAAGGAGATTTAGTGCACCTATTTATTCCTGAACGTACTGCTTCTAAGTTGTATAGACTTGATAGTTTCAAGGCTATAGACTAGTTAGGCGCTATTGGGACTAGTTGGACCAATAGCAACTTTGAAACATGATTTAGGACAATTCACTTGAACTATTGAACTTAGGAGGAATAGAATATCAATGATCAACCCGCTGATTCGATGTGTAGATGTTGATTGAATGAAATGTGATTCTTTAAACATCATTTATTAGCATTTCATTAGTTAGAACAAACAATCAAAACCTCCCTTTGATTACTAAAGTGTCAATCATATTATTTACATTAGAATTAATTCCCTGACTCTTCGTGAGATCGACCCTTTCTTAACACTCTACTAGTTAGAGTAGTAGCCAAGTATTTGGTATTTGATTGAGCATAACGATACACGTTTTGTGACTCGTCATAGGGTATTTATAGAGGAATTTCAACGTCCAATTGCAACGTCTCGTGATCTGATCCGATTTGGCTCCTCCATCTATGCAGAAGAAAGTGATCGTTGGGGAACTGACGTGTGATGATTACCTATTAATTAGGCGGCCGTTGAGATGCTCGGTCCCTAAGATGGCGTCGGTCCCTATACTCATTTCCCATTCTATTATGTGCTTCATTCCTTTTTCTGTTTCTAGGTCCACATCAAATACTCGGTCAACATGACTATATATCTCTGATCAACGCTTGCCAACACTCATACTACTCGGTCCCCATCAATTTTAAGTGCTATATCTCAGTTCCCATTCTAAGTGGGACATTTTAACTCGCTTAGACACATATATAATTCAAACACACAAACGGATATTGAAGCTCTTTTAAAAACAACAAGTGTTAAGAATATATGGGTAGGCTCTTTGTCATCTAGGTGAATATTCTCAATTGTGGCTTATTTGGTCATAGGAAACTTTACATCAAGATCAAGGCTAAGGGACTAGCTCATAAACATAAATCATATCTAGGGGGCTTGATCATATGGTTAAGAAGCGATCATCGTGTTTATATACCATGGCTTGAAAATGAAGAGCATGCATAGGAATCAAATTTAAGCAAGCAACAGTGCAATCCTAAAATGTTCTAACAATCATTTATCATTAAGCATCACACAGAACATGCGAAGGACGTATACCCTTAAGAGTACATGCTAGGTTTGCGCACGTATTAGTCCTAAGTTCCAAGTTTAAGGAAGAAACAGTTTATATGAGTCTAAGGGAAGAGGCTTACATTGAGGGAGATGCTTAATGAAGAGGGATCAATCCCAAGTGAAGCCTGAATTTGACGAATGTTTCCTTGTTCAGGGCCTTGGTGAAAATGTATGCTATTTGATCCTCAATCATATAGTGGGTGAGCTCTATGTTCTCCTTCTCCATATTGTCTCGAAGGAAGTGATGATGCACGTCAATGTGCTTAGTTCGAGAGTGGTGCACATGGTTTTTTGAGATATTGATCGTGCTAGTATTGTCACATCTTATTTCAATCGAGCCCATGGAAATACCGAAGTCCTTAACAAGGGAAAGGCCTAGGAACTGAGTTTCGCTTGCGAGAGCGCCAATTAACAAGGGAAAGGCCTAGGAACTGAGTCATACCTAAGGTGCTCTTTCGATCAATGTGATAACCTACATAATCAGCATCTCTGTATCCAACAAGGGTAAAATCACAGTTCTTAGGGTACCATAAACATAAGTTGTTAGTCCCTTTTAAGTAGCGAAAGATTCTCTTGATGATAGCTAGATGCGACTCCCTTGGATCGGATTGAAATATTGCACATAGATTCATTGCAAAAACAATATCAGGCATAGAGGCGGTTAGGTACATCAAAGATCCCACCATACCTCTATAGAGCGTCTCGTTTGTCTTTGGCCGTGAAGGTCAGCATCAAGCTTAGTGCTTGTGGACACTTGAGTGTAAAGGGACTTGCTATTTTCCATCTCAAACTTCTTGATGATCTCCCTTAAGTACTTTTGTTGATGGATTTGAATGCCTTCAGCCTTTTTCACCACTTGAAGGCCGAGAAAGAAGTGTAGTTCCCCAATCATACTCATGTTGAACAGGCTACTCATCACATCCTTGAATTTCTTTACAGGCGAAACGTTAGTGGAACCAAAATTATGTCATCTACGTATACCTGAACCACTAGAATGCCGCCCTTGTGTTCCTGGATGAAGAGCGTCTTGTCAACTTTCCCCTTTTTGTAATTATTGGTGAGGAGGTACTCATAGAGACAATCATACCATGCTCTTGGTGCTTGCTTCAATCCATAGATGCCTTGTCCAGGAAGTACACGTGCTCATCGTGCTTTGGGTCCTCGAAGCATGGGGGCTGCTTCACATACACTTTGTCGTTGAGGACACCATTGAGGAAGGCCGTCTTCACATCCATTTGGAAAAACTTGAAGCCCTTGTGTGAATTGAAGGCTATCAAAAGATGAATAGCCTCTAGACGAGCGACTGGAGCATAGGTCTCATCGTATTCAATTCCCTCTTGTTGGTTGTACCCTTGAGATACTAGGCACGCTTTATTCCATACCACGGCTCCTGATTCATCGAGCTTATTTCGAAATACCCAGCAAGTGCCTACGATGGTGCGATTGGAGGGCTTTGGAACTAGGTGGCAGACTTGATTCATCTCGAACTCATGAAGATCTTCTTGCATGGCAGCCACCCAATCTCAATCAAGGATGGCCCCTTTGATGTTCTTAGTCTCAGTGAGGAGACGAAGGCATTGAAGGAACATAGACAAGTCTCAGAAGCAGCTTCATCAAGTATTGCAGCACTCGCCTCTGGATGTGCTAGTTGAGCTATGCGAGAGCGAGTGTGAATTCCAGAGTTTACAGGGTTGAGCATGTTCCCTGGGGAATGAGCACCTCTTTGTTGAAAGGCTCTAATTGGAGGCGTTGTGGTCTGGACTGTTTATGAATGAGAAGGCCCTTCGTTATCACTGTCTGAGTGAGGGCCTGAGGGAACTGATGTTATATATGGAGGGGCGAGTGGATTCAGGCCTTAAGGAGGAGGGGCTCGATCATTTCTGAAGGTGCTTCTATGAGAGCGACTTATGGGAATGGATCGGAGGTATTTGATGAAGGACAATGGATCGGGCCTTCATCAAACACCACATGTATGCTCTCCTCGAAAGTTCTTGTTCTCTGGTTAAACACCTTGTATGCTTTACTTGCTGGGACATAGCGAAGAAAGGTGGCTTCATCACTTCGTGCATCGAACTTGCCCAAGTTGTCTTTTTCATTGTTTAGCACATAGCACTTGCATCCAAAAACCTTGAAATGAGAGATGCTTCGAGGATATCAATTGATCGGCTCATATGGATTCTTGCCTAGTGAAGTTCGTAGAAGGGCTTTGTTGGTGATGTAGCACGTTGTGTTCACCGCTTCAGCCCAAAGTGAGAGGGAGACTCCACTTTGAAGTAGCATAGTGTGTGCCATCTCCACTAACGTTATGTTCTTCCTTTCAACGACTCCATTCTATTATGGAGTAATAGGGGCTGAGAAATTGTGAGCTATTCCCCTTTCAATGCAGTAGCTCAACATCTCGCCATTCTCGAATTTAGTTCCATGGTCTAATCGTATAGAGCGCACCTTTAGGGATAGAGAGTTCTCGAGTAAGATGACTAGCTCGATAAAGCGCGAGAAGGCATGATCCTTGGAGTGCAGGAATAAGGTCCATGTGAATCTGGAGTAGTCATCGACAATCACAAAAATGTAACGTGCTCCACCAGGACATTGAACACGCATAGGTCCATAGAGGTCCATGTGAAGAAGCTCGAGGGGCTTCTTTGTTGTGATGTCTGGTTTGGATTTGAACAAGCTCCTAACTTGCTTTCCCTTGACACAGTTAGCGCAGTGTGTCATGTTCTCTATCTTGATGATAGGTAAGCCTCGGACTAGCTCCTTTGTACGCAGCTTGTGCAAGAGATGTAGATTGACGTTCCTTAGACGTTGATGCCACAAAGAGGTTTGATATTCTATGGTAGCAAGGCAAGGTGACTCTTTGGGGTGTAGTTGGGGTCCAAAATATACGTGTAGTTGACTTGCTTTCCCTTTAAAATGATTTCGCCAGTAGCGCTTCTCACAAAGTATTTTGAGGTAGTGAAAGTCATCTCGTTTGGTCCCTCATCACAGAGTTGAGCAACGCTTAGTAGATTGTAGTGAAGGCTCTCTATAAAGTTCACCATCTGGATGCTCTCCTCGAAAGTTTTTGTTATCTGGTTGAACACCTTGTATGCTTTATTTGCTGGGACATAGCGAAGAAAGGTGGCTTCATCACTTCGTGCATCGAACTTGCCCAAGTTGTCTTTTCCATTGTTCAGCACATAGCACTTGCATCCAAAAACCTTGAAATGAGAGATCCTTCGAGGATATCAATTGATCGGCTCATATGGATTCTTGCCTAGTGAAGTTTGTAGAAGGGCTCTGTTGGTGATGTAGCACACTGTATTCACCGCTTCAGCCCAAAGTGAGGGGTAGACTTCGCTTTGAAGTGGCATAGTGTGCGCCATCTCCACTAATGTTTTGTTCTTCATTTCAACGACTCCATTCTATTGTGGAGTACTAGGGACTGAGAAATTGTGAGCTATTCCCCTTTCAATGCAGTAGCTCAACATCTCATTATTCTCGAATTTAGTTCCATGGTCTGATCGTATAGAGCGCACCTTTAGGGTTAGAGAGTTCTCGAGTAAGGTGACTAGCTTGATAAAGCGCGAGAAGGCATGATCCTTGGAGTGTAGGAATAAGGTCCATGTGAATCTGGTGTAGTCGTCGACAATCACAAAAATGTATCGTGCTCCACCAGGACATTGAACACGCATAGGTCCAAATAGGTCCTGAGAAGAAGCTCGAGGGGCTTCTTTGTTATGATGTCTGGTTTGGATTTGAACGAGCTCCTAACTTGCTTTCCCTTGACACAGTTAGCGCAGTGTGTCATGTTCTCTATCTTGATGAGAGGTAAGTCTCGGACTAGCTCATTTGCACACAGCTTGTGTAAGATATGTAGATTGACGTGCCCTAGACGTTGATGCCACAAAGAGGTTTGATATTCTATGGTAGCAAGGCAAAGGTGACTCTTTGGGGTGTAGTTGGGGTCCAAAATATACGTGTAGTTGACTTTCTTTCCCTTTAAAATGATTTCACCAATAGTGCTTCTCACAAAGTATTTTGAGATAGTGAAAGTCACCTCGTTGGTCCCTCATCACAGAGCTGAGCGATGCTTAGTAGATTGTAGCGAAGGCTCTCCACAAAGTTCACCATCTGGATCTCTATCTTGTCATTGAGATGTACCTTTCCATGTCTAGTGATTTCTCTAGCTCTCTTGTCACCAAATGATACGCATCATAGTTCTGAAAACTTCTTAATCCCTCCTTATCTCCGGTCATATGACATGAGCAGCCACTGTCGATGTACCATTTGTTCTCGCTGCTCAAGTTTCCCTGCAAATAAGCAATCAAAATTTTGGAACCCATCGAAGCTCAGCTTTTCTAGGTGGATTAGCTTTCTTGCCAGCACTAGGAGAGGGGCTATAAATGAGCTTTTGACCTTTAGGTGAAAAGTCTTGCTTCAAGTAAGAAAGGTCATTTAGATCACTCACTTCACGTGGATTACGAGTGAGTGAACTGTATGGCTTGTTACTTAGAGCACGCTTCTTCTTGCAAGAGTGTATAGTGTGACCATTATTACCACAAAATCTGCACCATTCATTGTACTTGACATAACCATACTTGCCCTTTCCAGGTCTAAAGGGCTTTCTATCCTTAAGATTAGGATCTATTGTGTTTACTACATTCCCTTGGGCTTGGCTCACATACATCTTATGAGCCTTTACCCCTTGGAACCAGCAATTGTTGTCCCCTACTGGTTGTTCAAGTGCATGAACCTTTTTCTCTAAGAATTCGTTCTTGCTTCTACAGGTTTGAAGTGCCTTGTATAAGGTCTCTGATTTTTCAATTAATTCCCTAGTAACCTTTTCATTAAGACTCGAGAACTTAGAGGAATCTAAGTCTAAGTCATATCCAAATCCAATTCTAGATCTCACAAAGACAGTTTGGTTTACCGTGTTCTTATTTATTGATTCAGTTAATTCGTTGATCTTAGCAAGTATAAGCCTTAAGTCGCTTTCAACCTTGGAATCCAAGCTCTTTGACAATCCCCCTTGAGGTTGCTTACCATTGCAACCCTTGAAAGTTTTCGTCATCAAGCTCAGTTCCCCAGATTTTACTAAGGCCTTTCCTTTATTAGCTAGCCTAGTAGACAGATCTAGACACTCCCTACGCAGTTCAGTGACTTCCTCTTCATATTCAGTTATTTGAGCCTCTAAAGCTTTAGTATCTTCTAACATCCCTTTAATCATATTAATAAGCTCCTTCTTATCAAGCAGGTTGAGGCAAGTAGGAAAGGTGCCAAGAGGTTTTACCTCAGAGGCAAGGGTTTCTACATCGTCCATTAGATATTGGCCTTGGAATCCTTCATGAAGGTCAGATTCATCGTCTTCTTCTCCCCATGCTGAGAAAAGCGCCTTCTTTTCAGTGGCTTCCACCTTTGGGTTGTTGCATGTCTTAGCAAGGTGCCCTTTCTCATGGGAATTGTAGCACGTGTACTCCTTGAGATAATGCTTGGTTGAAGATGATGACTATCCTTGTCCAACTCTCTTCTTGAACCACTTATTGACCATCTTTGTCATGAGGGCGACTTCTATATCATCGTCCTCCTCCTCTTTGCCGTTATTGATGTCCATCTTATCAAGAACCTTCGTGAGCTTCAGCGCGGTTCCAGTGGCTCCTTTCACTTTTAAGACCTTCCTTGAATCAACGTTTTCTTTGTCGAAGAACTTGCCAAATATATCAACCACTAGAAGCTTCTTGCAGTCTGGAGAGATGACGGCGATTCTTTGAGTGAGCTCGAATTTATCGCTCATAGCGAGATGATATCCAGTGTTTGCTCTGAAGGGGAATCGTCACACCAGAGGCCGTTAATTTGTTCATTAGAATTCTGAAACGCGATTGGCAGGCTGACACGTTGTCACCAAGGAGTTGTTTGAATGATTGGAACTCCCTTTAAAGCGTGAATTTTCTTGTATCCTTCTGGTCCTCACACCCTTTGTGGATGGAGATGATGGATTCCCACATGTCTTTGGCCATTGGTATGCCAATGACCTTGTCTATGTCTGTGTGAGTGAATCCACACAGAATCAATTATCGAGCCTTCGTATTCTTCTCCATCTTGGCATAGTGCTCTAGTTGCCAATCCGTTCTTTCCTTTAATTCTGGAAGCACTTCGTCTCCAAGCTCTATGATCTTCCGGCATTGGTAGTCTTGGGTTTGTATGAATGCCATGTGCACACCTAACCACCAATCGAGTTCTCCTTCTCGAAGCTGATGAGGCTTGTTCAGGGACATACCTAGGTTGAATTCGGAGTTCTTCATATCGTGTTAGAATTGGATCCTTCTCTGATACCAATTGTGGATCATGGAACCTTAGCTTTAACTAAAGATTACAGCTTTTTACGGAATAAAGATAAGGACAAGTAGAAAATGAATTCCAAACGATTATTGAATTGATTTCTCGTAGGGCTTACAACTACTAGGCAAACACACAGTTCTCGGTTTCTATCTAAACTCTCCTAGCTATTGCCTAAGTCTTAAATCAAACGTACTAACTCTCAGTACTTTCAACAACAACTCTTAAGAATGTGAATCTATGCTATTTATACTATGGCATAATCATCAGGAACTAATTAACGAAAAGCTAGATTAAAACAATAAATAAACTATTAAATCTGAACTAACTAACTAAGATAACAAAGTCGCTCTAACAAACAAGATCTCAAATCTGGTAGTGCTTGCCTATCAAAAAATCTCTTTAATAGCTTCTTATAAGATAGATTTCTATGTATAAGCGCTTGGTTCCCTTCAATGCAATCGGTTCCCTTGAGCGCGTCCATCTGGTATAATGCTTAAGCCTTTAAACACTCGGTTCCCCTGCTCTTGTTACTCGGTTCCTTCTTGTGACTTTCGGTTCCTTTGCTCTTGATTAAGTGCGTGAAGCGCTATTCTTCTCGCTGGACTCGCTTTTGCTCCTAATACTTAAGCTCATTTATTTCCATGCTTAAATAATCTAAATAGCTCGAAGGCCTATTGCTAGCCTGCAAGATCTCACTCAATGAAGACATTAGTATATAAGACTGTTTGCTATCATTAAAACTGAGGCATTATTAGTTGTATGAACCAAGAGGTTAGTCCATATAACCAACAGAGTATACTTACCTTGATTACATAAGACTTGGGGAAGTGCCTTAGTATGCTCAAGTTTTGTCTAAGATAGGATCTTGGAATCATTTTATTCACAATGGACAAATTAAGTTGAGTAAAATATGCAATAACTTACTTTTATAGCTTGTGTATAGAAGTTTAAGTTCTTGCATGTCAAGCATTTCTTATTTGCATGTTTTGTTCCGTTTAGTAGTTATAATTTCTTTTTATCATCCCATTTTCACTGTCCACTCAATTGTTGAGAAGAGAAAGTTAAACAAATTTGTATTCAAGATAAACTTGAGAAATGTTATCATATCTGACGGAAATGAGAACATCTTAGAAGAATATTATCCTTAAGCTTATTAAAATCTTATATGATGAGAAAAAGACAGTAACAGAGATAGTGGACAACATTCTGACTGAGGTACAAAACGACGTTTTGAGGCCACAAAGAAAAGGGATGATGAAATAGAAAAAATTCAAAGTACTTGGAAGATAAGAAGAATGAGACTTTGAGTTCCATTTTAATGTCATTAAAGTCTTAACAACTAAAATTTCTACTTGGGTATTGGATATCATATGTGACTCTCACATTATTTAGAATGTGTTTGCACTATGATGTAGAAGACAATAAGAAGATAGACATGGACCTGCTTGTTAAAGGTGAAGCAAGCGTTGTTTCACTTACCTAGGCAATTGTAGGCTATATTTACCTACTAGCTTAGTTTGAGAACTTAATAAATATTATTTTGTTCATTCAATTACTAAGACTCTTATTTTGACTTTATTTTTGGATCTGGAGGGTTATGATTTCATCATTAAGTCTATATAATGATGTCTCTTATGCAAATACGTACATGAGAAATGTACTTTATGTTGGACCTCCAATTTAAAATTAATAACATGAGCACCAAAAAGAAAAACACCGGTGATCTGAGTAAATCAATCTCTGATATTGTCGCTTGGGCCATAGATGCTTAAGACGCAATGAAGAAATTCCAAAGAGTTTGAACTTTAAAGTCATTTGATTTTGAATCATTTGAAACATGTGAGTCATGTTTTAATGGACAAGATGACAAAGTTACTTCTCAATGGCATGATTGAGAGGGCTACTAACCCGATGCCATACATATGGATGCCATGGAAGTCAGAAAAAATTGCAGAGATTACATTTACTTATGATTCCTAGAATATATGAGAAAACTAAAATTTTTGAACAATTCAAAAGGTTTATATTGAAGTTAAAATTGGTAAGAAGATATAAGCGCTTCGATTTGATCGTGGTAGAGTAAATATTTGAACCATGAATTTTATCATCATCTAAGAGGTTGTGAGATTTTTACAAGCCGACTCCACAGATATGTCATTGTTTGATGATGTATATAAGAGAAGAAACAAGATTATGTTATACGTGGTCCGCTCAATAATAACTTTTGTTGATCTTCCTACTTTTTTTGAAAATATACCCTCAAAATCGTTCATTCCCACTAAACAAGAATTTGTCACGATTAGTTGACAAGACATCACATGAGATATGGTTTGGGAAATCTCCCAACTTGTCATTTTTTAAGGTATGAGGATGCAAAGCTTATGTAAAGCGTTTATTATTTGATAAGATTGCACCAAAGTAGACAAATAATTCTTTATAGGTTACCCAAAGGAAACAAGGGGTATATTTCTACAATTTCGTAGAGAACAAAGTGTTCGTTGATCGGGATGGTGCCTTTTTGGAAATTCCTTTTCCAAGAAGTCTAGTGATAGAAATGTTAACCTTCTTGAAGTTCAAGATGAGCAACAAACCCAACAACATGAGGACATAGAAGATGTCACAGAGGAACCACAAGTAGTTGCGGAAAGTGCTCCAGTTGTTGAACACACACGTAGATTTGACAAGCAAATGAGGAAACCAAGGCGATATGATGATTTCGTATTGAATGTAATCCTTGATGTGATACTTTTAGAAAGTGGTAGGCCTAAAACCTATAAGAAAGTAGTGATGGATACCGAATTCAAAATATGGCTCGAAGCCATGAAATCCAAAACGAACTCCATGTATGAGAATCCAGTATCGGAATTGATAGATTTGCATGATGGGATAAAACCCATTGGATGAAGATGGGTCTCTAAGATTAAAACAGACATGGATTGAAATGTTTCTGTCTATATGGCAAGATTAGTTCCCAGAGGATTTAGATAAGTTCATGGTGTTGACTATGATAAAATATTCTCATCGATCTCTATAATTAGGTCCATTAGGATAGTCCTAGCAATTGCCTTTTATTATGATTATGAGATATGAAAAATGGATTTCTATACCGCTTTTCTAAATGGGTATTTAGAAGACAATGTATACATGATACAACTACAAGGTTATGAGGATCCAGAAAATCCTAGGACGGTATGCAAGCTTTAGAGATCTATCTCGAGCAAGTATCCAGGAGCTGGAATAATCGATTTGATGAAGCAGTGAAATAGTTTGATGTCATCAAATTCTAAGAAGAATCTTTGTGTATACAAGAAGTTTAGTGGGAGGAAAATAGAGTTCCTATGTCTATATGTGGATGAAATATACAGAGAAATTTACAGAAATGACTTGAGAAGTACTTCTCAATGGAGAATGTAAGAGAGGTTGAGTACATACTAGGCATTAGGTGTCAAGATATATAAGGATAGATCTAAGAGACTTATTGATCTTGATCATGGAACTTATAGAGATAATGTCTTTGACAGATTCAATATGACAAGATCTAATAAAGTGGTTCTTGCTTATGCATCATGGTTTATATCTCAGTAAGAGACTGTATCTAAGAGATCCAGTGAAGCTAAGAAAATGAAAAAGATGCCCTATTTTTCAGTCATAACACATATCATGTATGCAATGACTTGTACTCACCGAGATGTACATATGCTTTGAGTGTGTGTAGCACGTTCAAGTTAAACTAGAGTGATACAAGTTGATGTGAAACCAAGAACATCCCAAATTACTTGAAAAGAACTAGGGATGGTTTCTTTTTTTTGGTTTAAAACTAATTCGATTAATAATATGTCCTCAAAATAGAGGAAGCAAAACAAGAAAACAAACATACAAGAGAGTCAAGGAGATAAAGGGGGGCGTACATGGTTTCTTGGTATGTGGAGATGATGATGAGTTAATCGATGAAAAAAGGAATACTACATTATGATGATAGAGGAAACATGAATATGTGCAAAGTGCACATTATAAATTCATTTCAAATCGTTCAACTAAGCCCATAAATAAGTCCAAACATGATACTTGATTATTATGTGTTCAAGGGTCTCAAGCACATTGAAAAATTGCATTGAGATATTATTTGTTTTATGATAAATCTTTTTTATTGTCATTACATACATTTGTGCTTGACATATATATGATCTTAATATTATTATTTAATTACTTGGAATTGAATAAAGTATCCAAATAATTTTGTAGTTAACAAATGGGTTCATCAAAACTATTTTGGTGAATGAAGCCACATTAAGTGAACTGAAATTATAAAATTATTAGAAGTTCATGGTATGAGTCATTAACTTTGATACAAATGACTTATTTCAATACCATGGTGTGACATTAATTGATAACACCGGATTTCATGTGTTATAGGGACATGGAGATGTCTAATTGATTACACAGATGTGTATGATGATACATATCGGACGGACCTATCTTAGAATTTTTCTGGTCCCACTTTAGAGTTCTAGGATCATTCCTGATTAGTGAGTTCCTTAGACATGAGTATGATATAGTCCTCATTTGACTGTCGGTATGTCTTTGACGCTGCCAAATGTTGACTGTTGAGTGGGGGAAATAGTCTTACAATATTGGATATTTACTCGTATTCCATTTATACCATGATAAATTTGGAAAGGAATGGTGTCTCAGTCACTTGAAGAGTGAGAACTGTGAAAACGCATGGCCATGCTCAGATGAATTATTAGTAATCATCTGTACTTACAGATCAATCTCAAGAGTTAAAGAAACATATTTGGCGATAAAGATGAGTTTCATCATATAGTCAAATAAGACACTAAGTGACAAGGGAATTATAACATTGCACACTTGCTTCAAGGACAAGTGGTATTCCCGGAATCAGGTATGATGTTCACTTATGGATTTGCGGGATGCTCATAAGCGTTAACTTATGGTTTGAATTATGGAGATCCTGTTTGTACTCACCTTTAGTAAATTTGGGACGGATCTAGAGAGAAGACTACCACACCTACACCCATGGAGAAGCTGAGAGGCGACGCCGAGCTGCCTCAGAAGCTTATAAGAAGACCGAAGACCGAAGACCAGTCTGAGAGGAGGCGCCACGACGAGAAAGAGCCACGAAGAAAATGTCTTGACCGAGACTCAGATGTCTCGATCGAGATTTTCCCTCGACATAGATGTCTCGACCGAGACCCAAATGTCTCGATCGAGACTTTGCCTCGACATGAAACTCGCGATCGCGACTTGGAGGTAGCGATCGAGAGCTGCGCCGATTCTGAGTGACTTGGAAAAAAGTCTCGACCGCGACATCACATGTCTCGACCGAGACTGCCGACGCGGACCGGCCCAATTCCTGATGCAGTCCGAATTTCTATCAATTTTTCCCTATTTTATCTTTTATTTTCTGTTATTTTATTTCCTAGAGGATAGATACTATATAAACCTTTAGTTTTTAGGTTAGAATTATCTTTGGCCACTTTCACAAATTAGTTCTTAGAGATTCAGCAGCAAAGAAGAAAGCTCCCACCTTTGTACCATCTTCTACCTTCTCCCTGGTTAGTTCATCCATAATGATGTATAGCTTTCTCTTGGCTATGTCTGGCCAAGTTCCTACGAGTTCACTCTTAGGTTGAGGCCATTATTCTAGGAATTGTTTGTGAGAATTCTATGTTTATGTTCTAATAATAATTTCAGCATTGCTTTATATTCTCTTGTGATTATTGTCATTGATTGATATTGATTTTATCTAGGTTTCAAACTAGGTTGATTATTATTCATTCATATCGCTAGGCTTGATAATTCGATTTGAAAAGTCTTGTCTTTTAGGTAGCAATCAGAACATAGACTATTTACGAGTGCTTATTTTGTAGAGATTATAAACCTGTGTCGAGTATCGGTGATTTGCCAATGGTATTGCATAGGCCTACATATCTTTGATCTTTATGCTGTTGAGAAGTTGAACCTTAGGATTTCTTTGGTTATTGCATACAACAAGGATTTCTAAGACTATTTGGACTAGTTGCTATTTACGAACAAAGAGTAGGAAAACTAGATTATTTATTTAAAGAACATAACTTTTATAGAATACGATGATCAACTTTCCATAAGAATAATGCGCTGATGCTAAAAGAGTGAGCTTTCCATCGTTATAGTTTACAAAATCCAACAATTCACGTTTTAATATTTCTAGTTAGTTTACAAACCAAAAACCCCCCCACTTACTATTTGGTAACACAAATTGAATTAAGCTATCGTTGTGGCTCCCTTGGGACTCGACTCGTATTCCATTTATACCATGATAAATTTGGAAAGGAATGGTGTCTCAGTCACTTGAAGAGTGAGAACTGTGAAAACGCATGGCCATGCTCAGCTGAATTATTAGTAATCATCTGTACTTACAGATCAATCTCAAGAGTTAAAGAAACATATTTGGCGATAAAGATGAGTTTCATCATATAGTCAAATAAGACACTAAGTGACAAGGGAATTATAACATTGCACACTTGCTTCAAGGACAAGTGGGAGATTGAAGGAATTGTGTCCCTTAATCAAGGTGCAATTAGTTATTATGAAATGTGATATCTAATGGAGATTTATAATCCGATTATTTTAGGTAGTCATAGTGCTTTGCTGGAAGCCAACTATGATTTATGGACTTTATGTTATAAAGTTCATTGCTATTATAATTGGATCCTATGAGGTCACACCCTAAGAATTTATAGACTGGATCAATATGTTGGGAGAATTATTATATAAATTTGACAGGCGTTAAACGGTCTTTGGTCCTATCAAAAATAATCCAACTAAAGTATCCACTAGTGAAGTGGTAAGTCGGAGTCGAGTCCCAAGGGAGCCACAACGATAGCTTAATTCAATTTGTGTTACCAAATAGTAAGTGGGGGGTTTTTGGTTTGTAAACTAACTAGAAATATTAAAACGTGAATTGTTGGATTTTGTAAACTATAACGATGGAAAGCTCACTCTTTTAGCATCAGCGCATTATTCTTATGGAAAGTTGATCATCGTATTCTATAAAAGTGATGTTCTTTAAATAAATAATCTAGTTTTCCTACTCTTTGTTCGTAAATAGCAACTAGTCCAAATAGTCTTAGAAATCCTTGTTGTATGCAATAACCAAAGAAATCCTAAGGTTCAACTACTCAACAGCATAAAGATCAAAGATATGTAGGCCTATGCAATACCATTGGCAAATCACCGATACTCGACACAGGTTTATAATCTCTACAAAATAAGCACTCGTAAATAGTCTATGCTAATTCTGATTGCTACCTAAAAGACAAGACTTTTCAAATCGAATTATCAAGCCTAGCGATATGAATGAATAATAATCAACCTAGTTTGAAACCTAGATAAAATCAATATCAATCAATGACAATAATCACAAGAGAATATAAAGCAATGCTGAAATTATTATTAGAACATAAACATAGAATTCTCACAAACAATTCCTACAATAATGGCCTCAACCTAAGAGTGAACTCGTATGAACTTGGCCAGACATAGCCAAGAGAAAGCTATACATCATTATGGATGAACTAACCAGGGAGAAGGTAGAAGATGGTACAAAGGTGGGAGCTTTCTTCTTTGCTGCTGAATCTCTAAGAACTAATTTGTGAAAGTGGCCAAAGATAATTCTAACCTAAAAACTAAAGGTTTATATAGTATCTATCCTCTAGGAAATAAAATAACAGAAAATAAAAGATAAAATAGGGAAAAATTGATAGAAATTCGGACTGCATCAGCAATTGGGCCGGTCCGCGTCGGCAGTCTCGGTCGAGACATGTGATGTCGCGGTCGAGACTTTTTTCCAAGTCACTCAGAATCGGCGAAGCTCTCGATCGCTACCTCCAAGTCGCGATCGCGAGTTTCATGTCGAGGCAAAGTCTCGATCGAGACATTTGGGTCTCGGTCGAGACATCTATGTCGAGGGAAAATCTCGATCGAGACATCTGAGTCTCGGTCAAGACATTTTCTTCGTGGCTCTTTCTCGTCGTGGCGCCTCCTCTCAGACTGGTCTTCGGTCTTCGGTCTTCTTATAAGCTTCTGAGGCAGCTCGGCTTCACCTCTCAGCTTCTCCATGGGTGTAGGTGTGGTAGTCTTCTCTCTAGATCCGTCCCAAATTTACTAAAGGTGAGTACAAACAGGATCTCCATAATTCAAACCATAAGTTAACGCTTATGAGCATCCCGCAAATCCATAAGTGAACATCATACCTGATTCCGGGAATACCACTCAGTAAGCACCTAAACACCACTAATCCTAAGCTAATAGTCGCTAGTTAACACCATATAATAAGCTCCTATCAAACCTCCCCACACTTAAACATTGCTCGTCCTCGAGTAAGCAAAATAAAACTCACTCCTCCTAAAAAGCACAAAGGTCTACAGTAAGTGTAGAGAAAGCCTGCTAGCGACTATACTTCAAACTCTAAGTGTAAATAAGCACTAACTTACTCCGATCTATCTCCTTATGTTTCCGAGATGTCCTACCCAAAACCCTTCTTATTTCTCCACCTTCATATGTCACCACTCTAATACAATAGTAATAATCGAACCAAGTGGTGTGCTTTTAAGCACATGTGGAATTCCTAATCTTCTCTAAGGGTAAGGGTACATAAATATGACATAATAAAGATAAAATCTAGTCTCCCACTCGCTTATACACTTCTTATTCCTCCTCTTCGAGTAATGTCCTAAACCACTAGATAATATGATCAATCCACACGTCACAACCACCAATCCTAATTTAAAAATTCTACATAGTACAACCACAACAATATGCATCAAACTCCGAGAAATAGAAATCTAATCCTAGGATCTAACACAACCGCCGATAATATGTAGCAAAACTAATAAACTAATGGAATGGTAAGCATGCAAAGTGTGGATAACAATAAGCTCATAAATAGAGATAAAAGGCTAAAACTAACTCCTTATCCCTTCTTGGTGAATCCTAGAACCCGAGACATCCTTCAACTCCCTTCTTATGTCTCATGCGCCAATAGATATGCAATCAAATAAAATCAATCACAAAATAAAGTAAATCCGGCGCCCTTTCGGGTTTTCACCAAATTCTAAGTGGTAGGATCTTTTCTATTCTTTTTTTTTAATTTTTCAGGCACCAACCTTTTCCTTTTATCCATTTTTGCTTGCCTAGTTTTTATTCTTTTATTTATTTTTTCGCATTTTTTCGAATTTTTCGTTTCTTTTTCGATTTTTTCGTAATTTTTTCGATTTTTTTAAAAAAAAACAGATGCATTTGTTCAAGATGCGATATAAGTTCTAGTACAGACTCGATCCAAAAACAACTTAAAACAATTCAGCAAAGACTCTAAAAATATAAAGGTAGCAAGAAAAACTCAAAAACATCATAAACTCCTCCTCGGTACGGTAACTCCTCTCCCCACACTTGAACAGCGCATTGTCCTCAATGCAGCAAAAGAGGACATCATAAAAAGAGGGAAGAGGGGGAAGGTACCGTAATCACTCCTCAGCATCATCGCCATCGTTGCGGTCGACACTTACTTGTCGCGGTCGACACATTTTTCGGAAAGTCAGTTACCGTCGTCTCGATCGAGACCCTATAGTCACGGTCAAGACTTCTTCTCGGGGACGAATTCTCGATTGAGACCCAATAGTCTCGATCGCGACTTGAGTGATTTCGGTAGATTTTGTCTGGTTTACTCCTCTAATGGCGTCCTTCCTGCTGACTCCTTAGACTTTCTAATGGAAATAACAAAAACAAAACAAACAAATGGGATTAAAGTTAGTAAAAATCTCTCGGGTTGCCTCCCGATCAGCGCCTTAGTTAACGTCGCGGCACAATGTAATCTCGCTCCTTAATTTTTTGCACCAGGCTCCTCAAGAGCTACCTCTTCTATTACCTCGTCGGAGAAACTTTCATGATATGGTTTTATCCGCTGGCCATTTACTTTGAAGGTGTTACTGTTGTCCTTATTGAAAAGCTCCACTGCCCCATGAGGGAAGACTCGGGCTATTACATAGGGCCCGCTCCATCTAGACCGCAGTTTACCTGAAAAGAGTTGAAGGCGCGAGTTATAGAGCAATACCTTGTCGCCCACATTGAAAGTCATGCGTAGTATGTGCTTGTCATGCCACGCTTTGGTTTTCTCCTTGTATATCGTCGCGTTCTCATACGCTTCTCGCCGGATTTCCTCCAACTCATGCAGCTGCAATTTTCTGTGCTCCCCGGCCTCGTCTATCTCCATATTGCATTTCTGGACTGCCCACCATGCCCTATGCTCGAGCTCCACTGGTAGATGACACGCCTTTCCGAACACCAAGCGGTATGGGGACATCCCAATGGGTGTTTTGTATGCGGTGCGGTAGGCCCATAATGCATTGTCGAGGTGGAGACTCTAGTCTTTCATGTTCGGCGCAACTGTCTTTTCCAACACCCCCTTAATTTGCCGATTGGAGACCTCGCCTTGCCCATTACTTTGTGGATGGTACGCTGTGGATATTCGTTGGGTTACTCCGTATTTCTTAAGTAGAGCACTGACCGTCTTATTCTTGAAATGAGTCCCCTGGTCGCTTATAAGGGCCTTCGGGATTCCAAATCTAGCAAAGATATTCTCTTTAAGGAACCCTGCAACTACTTTTGAATCATCAGACTTGGTGGCTTTTGCTTCCACCCATTTGGAAACATAATCCACCGTAAGTAATATATATAGATTCCCATAAGATATAGGAAAAGGTCCCATAAAGTCTATTCCCCAGACATCGAAAATCTCACAAAAGACTAACGGTGTATGTGGCATTTCATTCCTTCGGGATATTTTCCCAACCCTCTAGCACCTATCACAAGTCCGACAAAAGGAATAAGCATCTCGGAAGATGTGTTGCCAAAAGAAACCTGTTTCAAGTACCTTTCTAGAAGTCTTATCGGGCCCGAAATGCCCCCCACATGCGTAAGAGTGACAAAAAGACAAGACAGATTGTACCTCATTATCCGGTAAGCATCGTCGGATTACCTTGTCTACGCAATGTTTCCATAAGTAGGGATCATCCCACACATAGTATATCGCCTCGCTCTTGATTTTTTCGTGCTGAGCTTTAGTGCAGGCAGGAGGGAATTCCCCTCGAACTAGATAGTTCACTATGTGTGCATACCATGGCGTGAAGGAGCGAAGGGTGAGCAGTTGAGTTTCGGGGGCGTGCCTGGTTGTTTCTGGGGTTGGGTTGCGATCGAGAAAGTTGGGTCGCGATCGATATATTACCCCCGTGGTTAAATCGCGATCGAGAGAATCAAGTTGTGGTCGAGACATTTCAGTCGTGGCCAAATCGCAATCGAGGGAATCAAGTCGCGGTTGAGACATTTTAGCCGTGGTCAAATCGCGATCGAGAGAGTCAAGTCGCGGTCCAGACCTCGTTATCGTCTGGGCGGAAAGAATGTCAATTCGGCATAAGGACTCATCCGGAAATTCGCCCAGCCTCGTTCTCTCCTCGTCACCACCGTCATGAACTAGGTGACTAAGATGGTCAGCCACGGAGTTCTCGGAACCCTTTTTATCCCGGATCTCCACATCGAACTCACTTAATAATAAGACCCATCGGATGAGTCTAGGCTTTGATTCCTTTTTCTTCATGAGGTAATGGATGGTTGCATGATCGGTGTGGATGATCACTTTTACGCCAAGTAGATATTGTCGGAACTTGTCGAGGGCGTAGACTACAGCTAGCAACTCCTTCTCGGTGGTGGAGTAGTTCTTTTGGGCACCGCTTAGCATCATTGACGCGTAAGTAGATTACGTGCATTGCTCTCCCTACCTTCTGGCTCAAAACAGCTCCCACAGCATAACCACTCGCATCGCACATGATCTCGAACGATAGGGACCAATCTGGCACCTTTATGATAGGCACAGTAGTGAGGTGCGATTTCAAGGTGTTAAATGCAAGCTTACATTCGTCGCTGAAGACAAAATCCACCTCTTTCTTCAACAGCTCACATAGTGGTGTCGAGATCTTGGAGAAGTCTTTTATAAACCTGCGATAAAAACCTGCATGACCAAGAAAAGAGCGAACTTCATGCACATTAGTAGGATAAGGTAGAGACTGGATTACGTCAATCTTCGCCTTATCGACCTCAATCCCCTTAGAGGATACAATGTGATCCAAAACAATACCATGATTGACCATGAAATGACACTTTTCAGAGTTTAACACCAAATTGGTTTCTACACATCTTTGTAGGACAAGTTTCAAGTTATTCAAACAAGCATCAAATGAATCACCATGGACTGTAAAGTCATCCATAAATACCTCGATAAAATTCTCAATATACTCGGAGAAGATGCTTACCATACATTGCTGAAATGTACCTGGTGCATTGCAAAGTCCGAATGGCATCCTGCGGTATGCAAAGGTGCCAAAAGGACATGTGAAAGTAGTCTTCTCCTGGTCTTCCGGCGCTATGGCCACCTGGAAGTACCCTGACTATCCGTCGAGGAAACAATAATATGCGCGACCTGCAAGGCGTTCCAGCATTTGATCGATAAAGGGGAGAGGAAAGTGATCCTTACGAGTTACCGCGTTCAGCTTGAGGTAGTCAATGCAAACACGCCATCCATTCTGCATTCTTTGAGGCACCATTTCACCAGCCTCGTTCTCTACTACGGTAATCCCTCCTTTCTTCTTAACAACTTGAGTTGGTCTAACCCATCGGCTGTCCGAAATTGGGTAGATCATGTCGGCCAATAATAATTTCAGCACCTCTTTCCTTACTACTTCCATCATGGGAGGGTTTAATCGCCGCTGAGGTTGTCGGCTTGGCTTAGCTCCTTCCTCTAGTAAGATTCTGTGCATGCAGGTAGAAGGGCTTATTCCCTTGATATCAGCAATGGACCACCCTAGCGTTGTGATGTTGTTCTTTAGGACCTCCACCAGCCTTTCTTCACGCTCCTGGCCGAGAGCACTCGAGATGATGACCGGCAACGTGCTTCCTTTGCCGAGAAATGCATACTTTAGGTGCGGAGGTAACTCCTGTAGCTCAATGGTGGGTGCCTGCACAATAGAAGGGAGCGGTTTCTCGCTCGGAAACGTAAGTAACGTGGGCCCACCGGCCAAAAGAATACCTGGAATATCAAACTCAGCTAGGACCTCATTCACATCAGCAGATAATATAATGTCATGCTCCTTAGAGCTTACAATGCTATTTTCTACGACAGGTTGAAGTGAGTCAATCCCATACACATCAAAAACTTCCTGAACAATAGGGTCAATCACATCTATAGATAAAACAGAATTATCATTTGTAGGGTATTTCATAGCGTCAAATATGTTAAAGCTAACTACATCTATATCAAACTCAAGTGTAAGCACCCCACTTGCGTAATCTAACTTAGTATTGGCCGTTCTCATGAATGGTCTTCCTAGGAGGATAGTCGCAGCTTGGTTATCATGCCCCATATCTAGTACATAAAAATCAGTAGGAAATATTAAATTATCAACCATCACCAAGACATCCTCGATTATCCCTTTCGGGTGAACCATTGACCTGTCGGCTAGCTGGATCACAATCCCTGTATCAAATAAAGGTCCTAATCCTAGCAATTCATATAAAGAGAATGGCATAACGTTAATAGAAGCTCCTAGATCTAGCATGGCCTTACTAATCCTCTTCTCACCGATAATACAAGGGATATTAACCATCCCTGGGTCTGAGCACTTCTTTGATATCTTTTGCATAATGGTTGCGGACACTCTTTTGCTCATCTGCACCTTTTGCTTACCTTTCAACTTCTGGTTCCTCTTGATGGTGCAGAGCTCCTTCAATAATTTAGCATAACGAGGAACACTTTTAACGAGGTTTAGCAAAGGTATGTTTACCTCACACTTACTGAATGTTTCGAAGAGTTCTTTGTCATTTGCAGGTCTGCGTGTATCCCTCAAGGCTTCTGGGAAGGGTGCAGGTGGTTTTTCGGAGTACAACGGAGGGAAATTAGGTCTTACATAGTTCTCTTGTCGTAGCTTAAAATCACCTTTGTCTTCATAGTCGTCCTCAACGTGTACTGCAGTAGAGTCTTGGTCGAGATCACAGGGTCGCGGTCGAGATGTTGAAGCTTCTGGCGAACTGGGACAGAGTCGCGATCGCGATAATGGGTCGCGGTCGAGACATTTTTCGGAACCCAAATCACCGTCATCTCGATCGAGACAATCGGGTCGCGGTCGAGACTTCTCTACGGGGTCAATGTCGCGGTCCAGAGTTTCTAGTCGCGATCATGAGTTCTTCTCGGGGATAAAGTCTCGGTCGAGACTTTCTTGTCTTGGTCGCGACTTTTGCTCGGCCTCTTTTTGCAGCACCTTTTCTCCGCCTTTCTCCTCGAGTTTTCGTCCGCTTCTTAATTCTACGGCGTTGATGTTTTCTCTCGGATCTCTATCGGTTTTGGCTTTCGTGAGGTTGGAGACGACTTCGACCAATTGCCCAAATTGCTTATCGAGATTTCTGATGCTTGACTCGGTTGCTTGGGCATGAGCTGCGAATTGTTTGGACAAGGACTCGAGCATCTCCTTCAGCGATGGTTCCTGCTATTTTGTTGATATGGGTTGCGGTAGTGGTTGTAGTTGTTCTCATAACGAGGTCTAGGGGGTCCAAATCCTCCCATAGCATGTACTTCAGCGATGGTTGGGTCTTGTAGTTGCGGACATTCATCGGTATAATGACTCTCATTCTCGCAGATACCACATACTCTCGCTGGTTGTTGACTTCCACCGGCAATATTTTTTATCATACTTTTCAACTCAGCGATCTCATCTTTCCACCCAGGCTCTCCGGAGCTCACAACATTAGCTCCTTTCCTTTTATACGTCCTTCCGAAGCTTCTCGTTCCTTCCGCGATCTCATTCAATCGTTCTCTAGCTTCGGCGGGAGTCAAATTCAGCACACTCCCATTACACGCAGCATCTACTAATCTCCTCTCATTGTCCAGCAACCCATTATAGAGGTGGGCCACCAAATCCTTCTCCTCAAACCCGTGAAACGGGCAGCTCGCACACAGTCTTGCAAACCTTTCAACGTATTCGTACAGCGTCTCAGCGTCCTGCTGTTCCACCATTGCTATAGCTCTTTTCAACGCAACCGCCTTCTTGGACGGGAAATACTTGTTGACGAAGGATTTATGAAGCTTCTCCCATGTGTCGATACTCTTGGTGGGCAGCAAGTAATACCACTGGCGCGCGGTATCTTTTAGCGTGAGACCGAAAGCTCTCATCTTGATTTGCTCATCTGTGACGTTACTCGGCTTGTTGCAGCTGCAGATGTCATGGAACTCACTAAGATGCATGATCGGGTCCTCCCCAACCAAGCCATGAAATTTTGGTACCAATTTGATGAATCCGGTCTTTAGTTCGAAAGTAACGCCGGCATTCAGGGCAGGCAGCGTCACTCCTAGATGTTGTTGCGTCAGATCAGGGTCTGTAAGCTCGCGCAACGTTCTGGCCGCCATTGATTCGATTACTAGATTCTGCAGCGATTGTCGCAGATTCCGCAAGTGCGTCCGCTCTATCTCTGGAATGAAATCAAGCAAATCTGAATTAGTGGCTTGAGTGTGGACCATAAGATAGGTCCACACCAAGATAACACAAAAAGAAACAAACTATAACAGTTGGCTCCACGGCAACGGCGCCAAAATTTGACAGGCATTAAACGGTCGTTGGTCTTATCAAAAATAATCCAACGAAAGTATCCACTAGTGAATTGGTAAGTCGGAGTCGAGTCCCAAGGGAGCCACAACGATAGCTTAATTCGATTTGTGTTACCAAATAGTAACTGCGGGTTTTTGGTTTGTTAACTAACTAGCAATATTAAAACGTGAATTGTTGGATTTTGTAAACTATAACGATGGAAAGCTCACTCTTTTAGCATCAGCGCATTATTCTTATGGAAAGTTGATCATCGAATTCTATAAAAGTTATGTTCTTTAAATAAATAATCTAGTTTTCCTACTCTTTGTTCGTAAATAGCAACTAGTCCAAATAGTCCTAGAAACCCTTGTTGTATGCAATAACCAAAGAAATCCTAAGGTTCAACTACTCAATAGCATAAAGATAAAGATATGTAGGCATATGCAATACCATTGGCAAATCACTGATACTCGACACAGGTTTATAATCTCTACAAAATAAGCACTCGCAAATAGTCTATGCTAATTCTGATTGCTACCTAAAAGACAAGACTTTTCAAATCGAATTATCAAACCTAGCGATATGAATGAATAATAATCAACCTAGTTTGCAACCTAGATAAAATCAATATCAATCAATGACAATAATCACAAGAGAATATAAAACAATACTGAAATTATTATTAGAATATAAACATAGAATTCTCACAAACAATTCCTAGAGTAATGGCCTCAACCTAAGAGTGAACTCGTAGGAACTTAGCCAGACATAGCCAAGAGAAAGCTATACATAATTATGGATGAACTAACCAGGGATGAAAGTAGAAGATGGCACAAAGGTGGGAGCTTTCTTCTTGGCTGTTGAATCTCTAAGAACTAATTTGTGAAAGTGGCCAAAGATGATTCTAACCTAAAAACTAAAGGTTTATATAGTATCTATCCTCTAGGAAATAAAATAACAGAAAATAAAATATAAAATAGGGAAAAACTGATAGAAATTCGGACTGCATCAGCAATTGGGTCGGTCTGCGTCGGCAGTCTTGGTCGAGACATGTGATGTCGCGGTCGAGACTTTTTCCCAAGTCACTCAGAATCGACGCAGCTCTCGATCGCTACCTCCAAGTCGCGATCGTGACTTTCATGTCGAGGCAATGTTTCGATCGAGACATTTGGGTCTCGGTCGAGACATCTATGTCGAGGGCAAATCTCGATCGAGACATCTGAGTCTCGGTCGAGACATTTTCTTCGTAGATCTTTCTCGTCGTGGTGCCTCCTCTCGGACTGGTCTTCGGTCTTCTTATAAGCTTCCGAGGCAGCTCGGCTTCGCCTCTCAGCTTCTCCATGGGTGTAGGTGTGGTAGTATTCTCTCTAGCTCCGTCCCAAATGCACTAAAGGTGATTACAAACAGGATCTCCATAATACAAACCACAAAATAACGCTTATGAGCATCCAGCAAATCCATAAGTGAACATCATACCTGATTCCGGGAATATCACTCAATAAGCACCTAAACACCACTAATCCTAAGCTAATAGTCGCTAGTTAACACCATATAATAAGCTCCTATCAAAAGTATATAATATAAAGGTTATATAAGATATAAACTTTGAAATAGAATTTGTTAATAATAAGGAGTTATTATTAAAGATAAAAGGGAATTATTCAATTAGTGAATAAGTTATATCTTTTATTTATGGATTATAAATAGAGGGGTTATTGGAACGCTAGATATTCATGCCCAATACACTTTTCTATTCTACAACCTCCTCTCCCAAAATCATTTTTATCTTCAACCTAGCAGTTGAGTTTCAAGGTTCCAGATCTTTGCTCGGGTGGACTAAGTAGAGAAGTCGTGCTTGAGACTCTTGTCTCCCCTTCAAAAAGTTCATCAAATACGCATCAAAGGTATTGATTCTTACTTTGTTAGATCTTTCTAGTTTATGCATGAGATCCTCGTTTAGATGTTAGGAAATTGTTACCTGAAATTTTGATTTAGGACACAAAAAAATCCATATAGTGGTATCAGAGCTTCTTGCATAAATTGATTGGATCAAAGTTTAATTTTACAATTTGATGTATGTTTGGATTCAACAAGAATATATCTGAGGTGTTTTTTTGCGAAAATAAATCAAAAGAGTTTGATTATTGGTATATGTTCTTGTCAAATTTAGCAAAACAGTTTATCAATTCTGTAAGTGTTACCAAAAGAAAGGATAAATTATTATCCATGGTTTACGTATATGCTTTCACTTCAAAATTGGAATAATTGTTGTCAAAATAGAAAAATCGGAGGTGAATTGTTTACGATCACTACCGCAGGCATAAGATGGCATGATAGGCTGACAAAACTCACCACCGACATGACATCACTATGGAAACTGGCTGCGCCAGTTGTGACCGGCGATTTTGTGTCTTGATGTGTCCAGTGTCTTCGTTCCTTCGAGGAAGAAGATGGTGGGACAGTGCCCTATACCCATTTTATTTTTTATTAATTGATGAGTGTTGTAATATGTTACATACTTTAACTCAATTTGATTTTATTTTTAAAAATCAAATACTAATTTTGTTACAAGTCTCCTAATTTTATTGTAATTGTTACTTAAATAATGTGTTTGTTATCATTATAAAGGTTTATCAATGAAATTTAATTATTTAGTTTAATTAGGTTATCTATTTACTTATATCTTTGGATATAAGTATTTTAATAAAAATTATCCATATTAGATATTATTTTATCTATAATGACATAGTTTTATTGTATTAAATTCCACAGTTATACAGAATTAAATATATATACAGTTGAATCCGACAAAAGACCTAAAGAACAAGAATGCCTGTCGTGGTGATTTAAGTCAAGTTTAATTATGTCCAACTTTTTTTCAGTCAAGTTTTAATTGCATATGTTGTGTTCTTAAAATATACATGTCATAAGTGTGAAGTGAAATGAAATACAACCTAGTTTTCTGTAGCCAGTTCAAGATTATGCATATTACGCTTTAGAAATGTACATTGTTTTTATGAATTGAGCATGTATTATAAATCACTGGTTTTAAAAGAAAAATCATATTGTGGATTAAGAAACGTATGTTGTATATTTAAGAGAAGCATATTGTATACTTAATAAAAGTACGTGGCATATCTCGTAAAAGCATATGACGTGATTTGAACAAGAATATGGTGTGGTTTAAAAAAATATGTCACATGGCTCGAGAAGCAAATGACATATCTCGAGAATAGCACATACACATGACTTGATTGTTCGGGGATTAATGTGAAAAGGTGATAATAACTCTATGTGGATTTCAAAGCTGCACTATGTGTATTTACGAATTTTTGCTTTTGCTACAAATTTCATGTGCCTACCATCTACACTACTATATACTCTCTCTTTCTCGTTTTATTATTCTAATTCTTTTCATATATTTACAAGATTATACGATCACCTCGATTCTTATCAATATATAAAAAATAATTTAATCTCTTATTTGATTTGTCCCAATAAAATACTTTCATAATCTCAAATTTTATTATTTCTACTTATAACACATAATTCAAATCGTTTACCTTTTAGACGTGTTTCAACAGATGTACACGGTCAAACCATAAACTATATGTGGAGGTGGAGAGTGTACTTCACCATCAGTAACGGAACCAAAAATTACTGTTTAAAGGGGTGTAATTTTTTTATTAGTATTTAATGTTTGATTTCCAGCAATATCTTAGTCTTCCATTCGTTTTCTTGGGACTACGTTCATCCATATTTGTAACAACTTAAAGACTTATTTGATTCATTTATATTCATATTAATTTTAGGTTGCTTGATTCACCAGATTCATATCACTTATAATTTATTGTTTATGTTAACTTAAGACTCATTTGATTCATCCATATTCATGTTAACTTGATACTCATTGGATCAACTCAACTTCAGTCAGATAAGTATTACTTGCAATTCATACTCATATTTCTTTATTCGAATGACATCTTTTTTTTCTTGATTCAAAAACTATCTCATTTTACAATAATTAATTATCCATGTTTTAATCATTAAATATCAATCATTCATATTTGTAATAACCATAATTACACTATATTGTTAAATCATTTAGACTATAAAGAGGAAAGTACGTATTAAGAGGTATTTAGACACAACTGGATGATATAAATAAAAAATTCTTTTGGAATAATTTTAATTATAATTTTCATCGTATTAATAGCTGGGAAAATATTTGTAAACCAAAAAATAAGGAGGAATAGGTATTCGTCTTGCCCATGAAAATAATAAAGCACTCCAAATGAAGTTAATATGGCGATTATTGACTAAACAAGACAATATTTGGATCCAATAATTAGAGAAAAATATTTTGGAATGTAAGAAATCTACCAAATACTCGTGGTAATTCAGTAGACTTATTTCTCCTACCCCTGAATTCAAAATGGGATTAAAATGGATGATTGGCAATGTGGAAAAAAATTAAATTCTAGACAGATAGATGTTATCGGACACAATCCATTAAGAGTTTAGGAATTCAAACAATCCATCACAAAAAATTAAAGACTATTTACTTCCAGATAAATCTTGGAATCTTACCAAACTTTTAGGTGTTCTACCTAGGCGTATAGTGGAATGTATTAGTTCGATGAGAATCCCAAGATTTTCCAACATTGATGACAAGATCATTTGGAAAAAATAATGTTTCTGGATTTTGTTTGTGCAGGACCAAAAAACAAAAGATTGATTACATGTCCCTTCCATTTTTGGAAAAAACACCTTCTTCCGAAAATAAATAATTTTTATGGAAGGCATGTTCAGATATTCTCCCAACGACAGAAAGACTAAATCGGCATTTTCATAGAGTTCCAAACCAATGTTATCTCCGAGGAGATAACTTAGTTCTTATTAATTCTCTTAATAATAGTTGGCAGATTCCTTGGGAGATTAGCAATATTATCTCTGAGGTTCAACAATTTGAAGCTTTATTTCAATCTTGTGTTTTCAAGCATATTTATAGGGAGGAGAATGGAGCGGCATACTTCATAGCAAAGAGCACTATTGGAACAGAAGCGTTGGTAGAGATTGAAAATCTAGTTGTAAAAAGAGGATATAGGGAACAACTTCTTGTGGATCGTCTTCTTACTAAGACACTTATGACCTTGACATAAGATTTTTGTTATTTTATAGAGATCATCAGGTGTGATGATTTAGGTCTTTCCTAATTGTTATGAGACATTTGTATGAATTGTTTAACAAAAAAATTCTTTAAAGTGGAGTGTGGAATAACATATTATTTCTTTCGATAAAGAGGAGTGGGGCCTTTACAATTTTTATGACACAGTGTCATTCTGTTTTTTTAAATGAAATGTTTTAAAAGCAAAGTAAATAGGTTTTACGTTAGATCTGAGTATGGACGGATCTGAGTGGTATACTGGTAGTGATTTTATTGAAAATTGTGTCCACATGGACATGCCGGATTCGGACAACTTATAAAAACGGGTTTGGAAGGCTTTCCATATTTGTCCATTTAGGAGGACGCGGGTAGACCATGGGACCATTTTACACATAAGGGGAGAAATGATTTACTGAAATTGAGAACTCAGAAGCGGTGCCTCAGAAATTGGAAATGGGAGAAATGGTCTTGAGAAGCTGTCGATTAGAATTATTTTAGCTTTTAGGTTTTGATTAGTAATCTCAAATAGTTTAGGTTTTTTGGGTTAAGATTACCGGTTCACATAATCGTTTTATGGGTCATGAATCATAGGTTGAATAAGAGTGATAATTTTCTAAGATAATATATTAATATTGCATTTTTTAATTTTGATATAACTCAAAATATATTATATATTTATATTTAAAAAGTATATAAATAATAAAAATAATAATTCAGACGTATGGGTAGAGTAACCGGGATAAATGGCCAAATCCAATGTTCACTACCTACCCATATAAATGGGTGGGCCGGGCTAAACGGACAAAATTAGCATATTCTCATCACCATATCCGCCCATTTTTTTACGGATGGGCTTGCGGACGGGTGCGCCGGTGCCGGTCCCACTTCTGCTCAGGTCTAGCTGCCGCTTAATCGTCTACTTCCATAGATACTCTACTACATCCGCTCACTTAAGTAGTCGGCGGTGTCGTACTTTCTACTACTCGGAGTGGTGGGCACGGTTGGTTAATCGAATAACGCTTAACCGGTCACTCGAATCTTGTCGGTTAACCGAATATTACGGTTAACCGGTGTTGATTAACCGATATATTCAGTTAACTGGTCTCGGTTAACCGTACTATATTCGGTTAACCGGAATACAAAAAACAAGGGTTTCGGATATAAAAGTTATTAAAATTATATTTTCAAAATTGAACCTGAAATATTTCGGTTAATTGGTCCACATTCGGTTAACCAATGTCAGTTAACTGGGCATGCGGTTAACCGTTATTGATTAACCGAATACACTGGTTAACCGTTATTGACTAACCGAATATTTGGTTAACCAAAATCGGTTAACCAAACTGCCGGTTTTCCGTATTCGGTACGGTAATACGGTTACGGGTTTTTTGCCCACCCATAACTACTCCTACCAATCTCGTAGGATCTCCGAGTGGGCAGCCGACCCTCCAGAACCCCCATACCTCCGACTCATAGAAGCCTTGAATCCTCTAACTTACAAAACAAACATACCTTCTCTGCTGAATGCGCCACCAAATCACACAACCACATCTCCTCGGATGAATGCGCTCGCCAAATCATTCAACATATGACTGTTGGAGCCCAGGAATCTTCACATAGTCAACACTCTACACGAGGGCTTTTGATATCTTCGAGGGCGTGGGAATTGCTCTTCGCGTTGTTGAGGACGCTCTTCATATGCAAGTGGCTTCGCGTTTGGATGGGCTTCGTGCAAATGCGTATCAAACCCAGAGGGAGGGAGGCCTCTGGATTTGACTCTTTGACGCTCAAGTTAGAATTCATTCGCGTAAGAAGGTCATGCGAAGTGAAATAATGTAATTGCGTGAGGCCAGGGTTGAGAGAAAGAAAGACTGTTCGCGAAGGATTTACGTTGGGAGTGTTAAGTGGATGTGTACGCGAAGTAAAAAGAGAGAGCTCTCGATTTTACTACAAATGGATGGAATGAACAGTGATGAGTCGCTTTCAACTCCTCAGACCCCTATTTATAGGCTGGAGCCCCAAATGGGCCTTAGGCCTTTCTCTGATGGGTCGTGCCTTCCTCTATTATTTGGGCCTGAGTGAGAAGGGGGTCCAACAACCACCCCCCTAGGGTTTACGTGCTCCCTTCACGAAACCTTAGCCTACCTGTTGGAGACCCTTCGTATTTCTCTTCTAAAAGTTCAGACTTTTAAGCTCAGTTCTCCTTACCACCTGATTGGGCGACCTCTGCCGTTTCACTGGACTATAAAAAAGGGGTCGACATTCTCTATTCCACATTCTTACCTCCCGCTCTTCTCTTATCTTCTCCAGTACTCTCTCTTCCCGACTGTTCTTCTCCGGCGGTCTCCCTGTTTTCCGACTTTCATCTTGGTTGCACTGGCTCGTTGCAGACTCCGTGGTGACTCCGCCGATCCTCCCACTCCCCGGCTCTTCGCTCCGGACACCATGTCAGGTTAGTGTTCCCCTTCTTCCTCCGTCTTCTTTCCGCACCCACTACTCTATTACCGCCCCTCTTTCTCTCCGGCACCAGATTTCCGGCGAAGAGTGCTCTCGGTGTGCTGCGGTAGGGCACCGGGAAAGGAAAAAACCTCTTTTATTTTCTCTCCGACTGCCCTAAAAGGGGCTTCTCCCCTTCCATAGGCCATCGTCCACCTTCCCTTACCTTCGCCGGATTCATCTTTCACTATTTCAAAACCGTCATTTCAAAAAAGGAGCTTTTTCCCTGTCACATCAATGTTTTGTCGTTTCAAATTCTTCCACGTTTTTCGAGGCACAAAAAGGAAAATACCTTCTTACCCCCGCCTTTTGGACTTCTCCTTTCCTTGGTTTGGACGCCCAAGTTTTTCTTGGGAGGGATAAATATTGTTTTCCGCGAAAATCTTGACCTTCACTAAACCCTCCTTCGCGAGAAATAACCATATTTATCGTACTCCTGAGAACTAACTCGTGCTTTCTTTAGGTTCTAGTTCTTCGACCGATTCGCGATCGACTTCATCATTTAGCGCTTCTTCGTCTAGGACGCACCATGAGGTCGTTCCAATACGTATTGTCTTCACACAAGGGGATGAGGCCTTAGCAGCCCTGGGACCGGGAGGTTCAACCCTCGCGCAGCCGCGTATAATGATTCCTGATAGGTACAAAGGGACACTCCCCCCCCCCCCCCCCCCGTAAAGATTTACACGGGTCGTATCTCAGGACACCGCCCCAAAAACTTAGGAAACGAATTTGTTGGGAGTCGTACTGTACTTACCATCGAGGATTTAAAGAAGATTGCCAACCTCTACCCTTTCCCTAAAGGTACTATCTTGGTGCTTCCAGAGGAGTGGTGCAAGATGGCGTACGGCTATAATGGTTGGTTCGCGATTAGCAAGCAGGCGTTGGAAGGTGGCTTTCGTCTTCCTCTACTTCCGTGGGTGGAGATGTACTTAAGGGCTACCCGTTTTAGTCCCACTCAACTTCACCCAATGTTCCGGCGTGCCGTCGCGATCTACACTATGCGAGTGAAGGATATTGGTTTGAAGCCTTTGTCTGTGCGTTTTAACTTCATCTATACGCCTAGGAAGATTACTGGCAAAACCGGTTTATTCTCTGTGCGTATGTCGGTCGCGTTAGCTTGGAAAATGCCCACTAATGAGACGATATGGAAGAAGCAATGGTTTTTTATTCGTCCTCCTCCCGAGGATACTTTTCCGTACCATATTCAGACGGACTTACATCTCTCAAACTTTCCCATTGACAAGGATTTCAAGAGTAACTTCATTGCTAGATACACAGATTATCCCTCTTCTTCTTTGCGCGTGTTTTTAAGCGAAGTTACTCGGAACCTTCGTGAAGAGAGGGGGCTCAGTCCTCCCCATCCTCCTGCTGGTTGTGTTTTTGTTGATATATTTGAGATAATTTTGTTTCCATCATCTAATGTTCTTTTGTTATGAAGGCTCAGACTATTTCGATCAACTTGATTCTTTACCCGATATTGACGCGAAACAAGACAAAGGGGTGGAAAGTGTGGCAAAATCTACTGGCCGAGGGGAATCCGAAGACGTTGACAGTGTTCCCCGCAAGGGAGGAAAGCTTGCTATCGACCCTCCATCTCATCTCAAACCTCCGTCCGGCGGCGGGGCGGGGGGATCTCGAAAAAGGAAGAAACCTGAAGCGTCTCCTATGAAGGGGCCTCCTCGCGTTAAGAAGGTACGCGAGGCGGGGTTCTAGCTCTAAGCGGGAGGGCTCTTCTGAAGATATCTTCCCTCCCTTGGAGGCGGCTTCTGTGCTCATGGCTCCTGAACTACTTCCCCCTTTGCCCGCGTCGGGTTCAAGAGGAGTTGGATGATGCAGTTGTTTCTCGCGAAAAGCTTATGCTCTTGGTTAGTCATGTAATTCGCGTACAGGATTTGTCAATTTTTTAATGTTTTTGCCAATGTGCTTCTCTTTTAGGCCATGCAACTTATCTATACGGCGGCTTCACATGATGTAGACGAGGACGGTCAAGGCGAGGCGTTTGACTCCCTTCACGAGGACTTGAAGAAAGTCGTGGCTAAGGCTGAGGAGGAGAAAGAAAAGAGAGTTCGTGCTGAAAAAGAGATGGGCATCGCGCGGGCTCGGCATGCTAAGGAGGTTGCTGATATGAGAGAGAGGCACGCGAAGGAGGTGCGGGATGCTCGCTTCAAGGATGTTAGTGACTATGTAGGCGGGTATCGCGGAGCTTTCCGTGCCTCTTATGAAGGTAGCTACCGTCTCTCCCTCTACCATCTAATGACCAAGGCACAGCTGAAAAGTAAGGGTATTACGGGCTTTGTTTTAGACAAGAATGATCGTCTGGGCTTTGAGGCAGCTCCACCACCCTATACTCCTCCTCTTGTGGGTACTTTTGTCGATGACGGTGAAGATCCCTTAGAGGCATAGGATGTTCATGCCTTTAGCCTTGAAAATGGGGTGGCCCCTGGAAAAGACCATTGCCTTCCTAACCCTGCTGCTTTCTTCGCGAAAGCGTCTCCTTCTCCTAATCCTTCTAAATGATTCGTGAATTGTACTACTACTTTTGTTTGTGGTTGAATATTTTGTATCTTGCCGTGAAATACTTTTGTAACTGCTACACCTACCACCCCCCTTGCTTTTTCG
Organism: Phyllobates terribilis; assembly: GCF_046119375.1. Classification (NCBI taxonomy): domain Eukaryota; kingdom Metazoa; phylum Chordata; class Amphibia; order Anura; family Dendrobatidae; genus Phyllobates; species Phyllobates terribilis. Next base: position 18,081 of record NW_027367457.1, on the reverse strand, counting down.
TGTGGCTCACACAAAATAGCAAGATTAGACGTTTATCTCTGAATGCACTATATTACTCTTTAAAATAGACTGTTTGTTTCCTTACATACGATATGCAATGTTTCGAAAAAACAATAATCGCGTAGTAGCTAACATCATGATCTATCTCTTCTTCGTTTCTTCGTGCTTGTTTTCTTCTCCGCCAATTCTCTACGACGTCCTTCGCGTTTGAAGTTTTCTCCTTTCTTCGTTGGTGTTCTGCGTGATAGAAGGATAAGTACATGCTTACTGTCTTACTTTTGGGATTTATAGGTTTTTACCTCTTTGCTCGAGCTTTCCTGGCCTATAAGCGTTTGTTCTTGTAGGAGGGAGCTTCTTCTTTCCTGTGTACGATTTTTTAGTTGATAAGGTCCTCGGGTAGGTTGATTAATCCTTCGCGAAGATAAATGATGGATAATGTGGATTACCTTGATGTCTTTTGACGGGCAGCTTTGCTCTTGCTCGAGGCTTTGTTTCCAATTCCTTGGGAGGCTTATTCGATCAATGCTCCAGACAGAGGCTTACTTGGTGTTGCTCCTACTCGTTGGAGCCTTATACGACTTTAATAGTGCTTCGTGTAATGAAGGCTTACCTGATCAATGCTCCTAGGCCAGGGAGGCTTACTTGGTGTTGCTCCTTCTCAATAGAGGCTTACACGACTTTAGAATGCTTTGCGCAGCGAAGGCTTGTTATTCTGAGAACAAAATTTATCGTGTCAGACTTTAGTGATATTCTATATAGATGAGTTTTATAGGAGGTGTGATATACCTCGGTGTTACGTGCTTTGCTCTTGATCGAGGCTTTGTTTCCAATTCTTTGGGAGGCTTATTCGATCAATGCTCCAGACAGAGGCTTACTTGGTGTTGCTCCTACTCGCTGGAGGCTTATACGACTTTAATAGTGCTCCGCGTAGCGAAGGCTTACCTGATCAATGCTCCTGGGCCAGGGAGGCTTACTTGGCGTTGCTCTTTCTCAATGGTGGCTTACACGACTTTAGAATGTTTCGCGCAGCGAAGGCTTGTTATTCTGAGAACAAAATTTTATCGTGTTAGACTTTAGTGATATTCTATATAGATGAGTTTTATAGGAGGTGTGATATACCTCGGTGTTACGTGCTGAATTATGCTAGAGCTAGCTTATTCCTCCGTCAAGACGGGGTTTTATTCAAGTTCTGATAACGCCCGTATGGTTAGTATTGTTTCCTTCACGATAAATAAGACTCGAGCTTAAAAAATGAAGGGCTTATACATGACGAGTATGGCTTCAAGGACAATACCTTCGTAACCTCATCACGTTCCACGAGTTCGCGATGCGGTTACCGGTAAAGTCCTTAAGCCTGTATGCGCCTGGGGCAACTTCTTCGTCTACGATGAATGGTCCTTCCCAGCTTGGGTCTAACTTGCCACCCTCAGTTTTTCGTAGAGCGAGATCATCCTTCATGAAACCTCTCACCTTGACGGACTTTTTGTAGTACTTAGCAACTCCGACTTTGTAGTTAGCGGCTCGGATGGAAGCCATAGCCCTGATCTCTTCGCGAAGATGGAGCTCCATCTGCATCTTCTCGTCATTCGCGTTGCTATCGAAGTGTAGCATTCTGTCGTTGGGGAAAAGGTGTTCTACTAGGACAACTGCTTCTATTCCATAGGCCAACGCGAAAGGAGTTTCGCCAGTTGCCTTCTTGTTGGTTGTGCGGTTTGCCCATAAGACTAGCAGAAGTACCTCTGCCCATTTCCCTCGCGCACCATCTAAACGTCTTTTCAAGTCATTAACGATGCTCTTGTTCGCAGCTTCTACCTGGCCGTTGCAGTGCGGGTGTGCTACTAACGCGAAATTTAGGCGAATGCCCAGATCGTCACACCATTGTACTAGCTTTGGGGTATTGAACTATGGTCCTCGGTCTGTGACAATTTCAAGGGGTAGTCTATAACGGCAAATGACGTTCTGCCACAAAAACTTCTTAACATTAGCCAGAGTTGTGCTTGCAAGTGGTATAGCTTTGATCCACTTCGTGAAGTAGTCTATCGCCACAATGATGAACTCAAGCTGCCCGGGTTGCTTTTGGTGTGAATGGTCCTAACAAATCCAAACTCCACATCGCGAAAGGGCAGGGACCTGCCATGATTTGCATCTCTACCCCCGGCTGATGGGATGCCGGGGCGTGTCGCTGGCATGCCTGACATTCACGTGCATATTTTGGAGCATCTTTTCTCATTGTTATCCAGCAATGACCCTGGCGCAATGCTTTGTACACTAAAGCCCTCCAACTGGCATGTGTCCCCGCATAGTCCGGCGTGTAATTCAAAAGAGTTTGATTATCTGAGGTGTTTTTTTTGCGTAAATTGATTGGATCAAAGTATAATTTTACAATTTGATGTATGTTTGGATTCAATAAGAATATATCTGAGGTGTTTTTTTGCAAAAATAAATCAAAAGAGTTTGATTATTGGTATATGTTCTTGTCAAATTTATCAAAACAGTTTATCAATTCAGTAAGTGTTACCAAAAGAAGGGATAAATTGTTATCCATGGTTTACGTATATTCTTTCAGTTCAAATTGCAATAATTGTTGTCAAAATAGAAAAACCGGAGGTGAATTTTACGATCACTACCGCAGGCATAAGATGGCATGACAGGTTGACAAAAGTGACCACCGACATGACATCACTACGGAAACTGGCTGCACCAGTTGTGACCGGCGATTTTGTGTCTTGATGTGTCCAGTGTCTTCGTTCCTTCGAGGAAGAAGATGGTGGGACAGTGCCCTATACCCATTTTATTTTTTATTAATTGGTGAGTGTTGTAATATATTACATACTTTAATCTCAATTTGATTTTATTTTTAAAAATCAAATACTAATTTTGTTACAAGTCTCCTAATTTTATTGTAATTGTTACTTAAATAATGTGTTTGTTATCATATAAAGGTTTATCAATTAAATTTAATTATTTAGTTTAATTAGGTTATCTATTTACTTATATCTTTGGATATAAGTATTTTAATAAAAATTATCCATATTAGATATTATTTTATCTATAATGACATAGTTTTATTGTATTAAATTCCACAGATATACAGACTTAAATATATATAGAGTTGAATCCGACAACAGACCTAAAGAACAAGAATGCATGTCGTGGTGATTTAAGTCAAGTTTAATTATGTCCAACTTTTTTCAGTCAAGTTTTAATTGCATATGTTGTGTTCTTAAAATGTACATGTCATAAGTGTGAAGTGAAATGAAATACAACCTAGTTTTCTGTAGCCAGTTCAAGATTATGTATATTACGCTTTTTAAATGTACATTGTTTTTGTGAATTGAGCATGTATTATAAATCACTGGTTTTAAAAGAAAAATCATATTGAGGATTAAGAAACATATGTTGTATATTTAAGAGAAGCATATTGTATACTTAATAAAAGTACGTGGCATATCTCGGAAAAGCATATGACGTAATTTGAACAAGAATATGGTGTGGTTTAAAAAAAGACGTCACATGGCTCGAGAAGCAAATGACATATCTCGAGAATAGCACATACACATGACTTGATTGTTCGAGGATTAATGTGAAAAGGTAATAATAACTCTATGTGGATTTCAAAGTTGCACTATGTGTATTTACGAATTTTTGCTTTTGCCACAAGTTTCATGTGTCTACCATCTCCACTACTATATACTCTCTCTTTCTCATTTGATTATTCTAATTCTTTTCATATATTTACAAGATTATACGATCACCTCGATTCTTATCAATATGTAAAAAACAATTTAATCTCTTATTTAATTGTCCCAATAAAATACTTTCATAATATCAAATTTTATTATTTCTACTTATAACACATAATTCAAAATGTTTACCTTTTAGACGTGTTTCAACAGATGTACACGGTCAAACCATAAACTATACGTGGAGGTGGAGAGTGTACCTCACCATCAGTAACGGAACCAAAAATTACTGTTTAAAGGGGTGTAAAATTTTTATTAGTATTTAATGTTTGATTTCCAGCAATATCTTAGTCTTCCATTCGTTTTCTTGGGACTACGTTCATCCATATTTGTAACAACCTAAAGACTTATTTGATTCATATTAATTCTAGGTTGCTTGATTCACCAGATTCATATCACTTATAATTTATTGTTTATGTTAACTTGAGACTCATTTGATTCATCCATATTCACGTTAACTTGATACTCATTGGATCAACTCAACTTCAGTCAGATAAGTATTACTTGCAATTCATACTAATATTTCTTTGTTCGAATAACATCTTATTCATTTTATGATTCAAAAGCTATCTCATTTTACAATAATTAAATTATCCATGTTTTAACCATTAAATATCAATCATTCATATTTGTAATAACCATAATTACACAATATTGTTAAATCATTTAGACTATAAAGAGGAAAGTATGTATTAAGAGGTATTTAGACACAACTGGATGATATAAATAAAAAATTCTTTTGGAATAATTTTAATCATAATTTTCATCGTATTAGTAGCTGGGAAAATATTTGTAAACCAAAAAATAAGGAGGAATGGGTATTCGTCTTGTCCATGAAAATAATAAAGCACTCCAAATGAAGTTAATATGGCGATTATTGACTGAACAAGACAATATTTGGATCCAAATAATTAGAGAAAAATATTTTGGAATGTAAGAAATCTACCAAATACTCGTGGTAATTCAGTAGGCTTAATCTGTATTCAAAATGGGATTAAAATGGATGATTGGCAATGTGGAAAAAAAATTCTAGACAGATAGATGTTATCGGACACAATCCATTAAGAGTTTAGGAATTCAAACAATCCATCACAAACAACTAAAGACTATTTACTACCAGATAAATCTTGGAACCTTACCAAACCTTTTAGGTGTATTAGTTCGATGAGAATCCCAAGATTTTCCAACATTGATGACAAGATCATTTGGGAAAATAATGTTTCTGGATCCTTCTCTACTAAATCAGCTTTTGTTTGTGCAAGACCAAAAATCAAAAGATTGATTACATGTCCCTTCCAGTTTTGAAAAAAAAAAACACCTTCTTCCGAAAATAAATAATTTTTATGGAAGGCATGTTCAGATATTCTCCCAACGACAGAAAGACTTAATCGGCATTTTCATAGAGTTCCAAACCAATGTTCACTCTATGAAACTCAAAACGAAAATGTTGAACACTTTTTCTTTGAATGTGCTTTTACAAATAGGGTTTTTAACAAATTTAATAGTCTTGTGATCAATCCTTTATTTATTTAGAGCTCTGGTGTTTATCACTTCAATGACTTTGTTCTGTAACTCAAACTCGAATTCTGACATTGCTTTTTTCTTATGGTGGAATATATGGAGAGTTAGAAATGGTACTATTTTTAATAGATCAAACATGAAGAAAGAAGAAAAGATAGATGATATTATTGCAACTTGGATGAGACAATTCATGTCCAGGAAGGAAGATAACCTCAACAAACTAAATTTTAAGAATTTAAAAAAACACTACATTTCGAGATAAAAGAAAAATGTGTTGGAGTAAATTGGGTAAAATTCTGTCAAGATTTACTTTGATGGGTCAGTCAGAGAGAATAATTTGGCCTCTACTGGATACATTATTAGAGATTATGAAGGTACAATCATTGCAGCTGAGAGAATTGACGTTCTTGGGGCTTCTGTGCTTATTACTGAGTCCCTAGCAGCCTTGATGGGAGTTAGGGCGGAGGTGGGTCTTCGGTGTCCTCGGGTAGAAGTAGAAGGAGATAACTTAGTTCTTATTAATTCTCCTAATAATAGTTGGCAGATTCCTTGGGAGATTAGCAATATTATCTCCGAGGTTCAACAATTTGAAACTTTATTTCAATCTTGTGTTTTCAAACATATTTATAGGGAGGAGAATGGAGCGGCATACTTCATAGCAAAGAGCACTATTGGAACAGAAGCATTGGTAGAGATTGAAAATCTAGTTGTGAAGAGAGGAAATAGGGAACAACTTCTTGTGGATCGTCTTCTTACTAAGACACTTATGACCTTTTCTTGACATAAGATTTATTTTATAGAGATCATCAGGTGTGATGATTTAGGTCTTTCCTAATTGTTATGAGACCTTTGTATGAATTGTTTAACAAAAAATCCTTTAAAGTGGAGTGTGGAATAACATATTATTTCTTTCGATAAAGAGGAGTGGGGCCTTTACAATTTTTATGACACAGTGTCATTCTGTTGTTTTAAATGAAATGTTTTAAAAGCAAAGTAAATAGGTTTTACATTAGATCTGAGTATGGACGGATCTGAGTGGTATACTGGTAGTGATTTTATTGAAAATTGTGTCCACATGGACATGCCGGATTCGGACAACTTATAAAAACGGGTTTGGAAGGCTTTCTGTTAGGTCAAGCTAGTATTGCTTTACCTCAGTTTCTCTAGTTTTAATGATAACAAACACTTGCTTTTAACATCTACATTGAGTTTACTCAATATAGGTACTTGGGAAGCGTATGGAGTGGAGCAGAGCACGGAAAGCAAGTCGCGATGATCAGGAGCAGGTCGCTATGCATGAATCAGAGGTCGCGACTATTTACAGAAGGTCGCTTTAATGACAGAGAAGGTCGCGACAATCACAGACAAGTATTTGTCTAATATAAGATGTTGTAAAGTCTAAGCTGTAAAGACTTATCAACGAAGAACACTAGTGCCAAGCATAGAAGATAGTCGCGAAAGCCATTGGAAGGTCGCTGCAGACGTTATACCATCAAAGCGACCTCAAGACTATAAGACGAAGTGAATTGCCTTCGGCACTTAGAAGATATGAAGATGTTAGAGCATGTCTCTCACGTTCTATCAGATTCATTTAGATACAAAGTGATACAAGTATCTAGCCAAACATTATCTTTTAGCATTATTTTATCTTTTAAGTTGAGTATATATCTTCTATAACTAGAAGATTTAGTTGTTATGATTTAGATTTTATCTTTCATTAGTTAGTAGATTCGATAGACCAGATGTTAGATGGTATATATATATTAGAGATAGCATTTTTGTCATGTGTTGACGAAGAGAGGCGAAACCAGGCATTTGTGAACGTGAAAGAGAGGATAGTATAGTTGCTTTAGAGATCTAGCTTACTTAGAAGTTTTATTGTGTATGAAACTAGACTGTAACTAGGATTGATAAGCAATATACGAGTTTGTTTGCAGAACATTGTGTCTTCAAGTTTATTTCCACACATTAAAGATCCTTACGATCAACAAAGTTAACTTAAGACCACAAGGTCGCTCTAGTCGCGACTTAAGCAAAGATCAACGATCCTACAATTGGTATCAGAGCAGGAACCGTTCTGTAATCAACCATGTCTTCCTCGACTCCAACTCACGGACAAACTCTCAACAAGCCACCTCTACTAAAGGAAGGCGAACTCGACTGGTGGATCGAAATGCACAAGACTTGGATCAAGCAGATGGACGCTCAATGCTGGAACGTCATCGAATTAGGAGATGAAGAAATCCCTGAAGATATCACCAGAAGCGCGATGGACGCTGCCTACTACAGGAAGATCGAAGTTAATGCCAAAGCTCGCCAAATGATCTTCGTCGGCCTACAGCGCCATGATGTTGACAAGGTAAAAAGTCTCCCTACTGCCAAGGAAATCTGGGATACAATCATAGTCATTCACAGAGGAAGTGAAGACATGAAGCACAACAGGAAATTCGTGTTACAACGCGAGTTTCATGCCTTCAGACAACTTGAGAATGAAAGCGTCCTTGATTGCCAGTCGCGATTCTTCGTGCTCACAGATAAGCTAACCGCTGCTGGCCACATCATCCCAGAGTATGAGAAGACACTCGATGTCATACACGCTATGAGTGACAAATTTGAAATGGCTAGGAGTATAGCCTTAATGTCTGAAGAAACCAAAGCTCTGCCAGTAGCCAAGATCTTTGGGAAATTCTACGATCAAGAACAAGGCGACAAGCTGAGATCTTTGTCAAGAGGAAGCGACACAAAACAAGTTGCTTTGAAGCTGTCAAAAGCTCTAGACAGGATGGAGAACCAAGACGAAGAAGAAGATGATGATGCAGACTTACATGAAGGGTTCACAGGCTTATGTCTAATGGCTGGAGAACAAAGTTCTGAAGACTCCGAGGTATCAATCTCTCTTCCTAATAGCTTCACTAAAAAGATTCACATGCTTGATAAACCTGATTTAATCAATATAATTCTAGGAATAATAGAAGAGAGCGAGCGACTACAAACTGAAAATGATAGCTATGAAAAGGAAATAGAAGATCTTCATGCTGAATGTTTAGATTTATCTACTAGGCTAGCAAATAAAGAGATAGACTTTCAAAAGGCTAAAGAAACAACCTTGTTAACCAAGGAGTTCTTAGGCTGCAAAGGTAAAGCGCTTACTAAAGCGTCTACACAAGCACCCACTCGTGTTTCTATGGCAAGCGAAAGCCTACATGAAACTAATGACCTAATAAAAAGGGTCATCCTTGATGTCGCTGGTATCGCATCCCTAATTGAAAAGCGATCAGTTAATCAAACAGTGTTTGTTAAAGCGAGAGGGCTTGGCTATGAATCTGATGATAATGTTAAATCCTCATCCATGCATGAGAAATTAGCCAAGGAACTCGCTGAAAAGGCTGACATGTTGGATAAGGCTCTTCAAGCTTGCAAAAGCAAGAATGATTTCTTAGAAGACAAAGTGAAAGTCTTGGAAAACCCCAAACATAAGTCAAAATGGTATCATGGGAAAAAAGCTCATGTCATGTATGTATCACAAGCCCAAGGGACTCACGAGGTCAAGGGGTGCACCAAAAATGCAAAGCCCTTTAGACCAGGACGTGGAAAATATGGGCGAGTGATCTATTACGACTGGTGTAGATACTGTGGTTTCAATGGTCATACAATCTATAACTGTAAGAAGAAACAGGATTGTGACAACAAGCCTTATGTTTCTCCTTGCAATGATGTTTCTCATGAACATGCATCATCGCGACCTCAGTACCAACACTAGCGACCTTCAAATCATACCAAGCGATATGATAATTATCACCAGTGACATCAGAACATTCATCAGACATATCAAACTCAAGCAAATCAACATGCTAAACCTAGACCAAAGATAAAACAGAATGCTAGGATCATAATGAATCCTATGAAACTGCTCCCATGACCTTCAATATCATTCATGCTGATGGGACTCGCTCCAAAGCGACCCACGATACTAATTCACCCAGTAAAGCTGAGCTTCACTAGGTACCAAAAGTTTGAATTCTTCTTGCGTCGGTTGGAAGTGCTAAGGAACGATGGTATTTAGACAGTGGCTGCTCTTGCCACATGACAGGCTTCAAAGAATATTGAATTAACTCATTGTATAACTGAAAAGAAAGTGGCGGATATCTTCACCAAAGCCTTGAACAAGGATCAATTTGTCAATATAAGGCTCCTTCTGGGAATGATCCCCTTCACATAAGCGACCTACGTTTGTAAGTTCCCTCAACTCTGACTAGAACTATCTGCTTATATATTGATATTGGGAACTTAGGACTCGCTTGAAATGACTGGCAAACTTTAGCATTAGCTTTAGTCTCTCGCATGCTCTGGTTGATGCCTTTGTGAAATAATTAGGTGAATCTTCGCGACTTTATAGATCTTGCTAGAAATTATGGACCTGGATGCTCTTCTTTGAAATCCTATAAACATAATCACATTGATCGCTTCTTAGCCCATTACAAAGCCCAACGAGATATGATATGTGATTATAAAGTGTCCCTAGCCTAATCTTGTGTAACGTTCCCTATGACCCTCATAGCTCACAACTGGGAATATCCACTTGATATTAAAGTCCTACCCTAATTTGCAAATTGCATATGCATATGTACTATTCTATGTGTTTTCTGTCCTTCAATTTTAAATGTATGCATGTGTCTACCCCAACTAGGACTGAGAGTGAATAGATTAGGACCTCTATGTTGCTAATTCTTAAACAGGTACGCGTGTTTTGGGTCCGTTGTGATATCGCTTGTGCTCTTTAGAGGTTGCGTCGTCACTACAGGGTATCACGAACCATATTTCAGTCGCTACCATAGCGACCATACCTGGCATATCTTCAACGATGAGCAAACCTCAACGGTAAGAAAAGTAAACTGAAGCGCCTGAAAATAAGCAGCTCAACGGCTAGGTCTGCAGCGCTGCACATTGAAAATCACGAAAAGTAGCTGTTACCGCTCGCTTAAGAAAAGTAGCCGTTAGCGACCACCGACTATCCAAACCCTATAAATTCCTGACCCATTCACCCACATAATACCCTTTTGCTACCTTCTCTCATATTGCTGCCATAATTTTCTTGCTCTCCACTCTCTCAATCTTAGTCGCTACTCTCAAATCCCAAACTTTTACCTAAGCACTACCACTACTCCACACCGAAATGGATCCCTCACAATTTTTTAATTTCAAACTCTCATGGGTACTCTTTCTGAGGAGCAAAAGAGGCTTCTCCTCGGTGGCGCTCCCACTTCAGCTCTCTCTGCCGCTACAACGCCCCAGAGCAAGCCTCCGGTGCCTATGACCTCCTCTGCTGAAGGTGTCGGCTCTTCTGTAATGGTACCTCCACAAACACCACTTCACAACCCCCTTCCTCCTCTCTCTGAAGAAAAATCCACCTCAAGGGGGCCTCGTCACCTTCAAAAACAAGGTGTTCATACCAGGCGACAACAAGCGACCACTCCACAACAGTTATCTGCACTGGCCGCTCAAGCTCGTACATCTGGTGATAAGCAAGAATATCGTCCCCCGCTCAGACACGCCCTGCAAAATCACGAATGGGGAGGCTGGTATCCTCAAGACGGTCGTTGATGGTCTGCCTATTGATACTCCTAAAATCATCATGCAGAACATCATCAATACGGTAAATTCCACGCACTTCCCGCTTCCCTACCCTCAAATCATTAAGAAGATTATGGTGCGTTTGGGACTGTATCGACCTGTGGATAAGCGACGTTGCACCCACATACTGACTGAGCAACGCATTCGCCGCCTTCGCGACCTTCACGATCCAGAAAAAGCTACACCACCTCCTTCCCCAGTGAAGTTCAAAGCGACTTCCAGCAAGGGAAAAGGTAAAATGGACGAAGTCGCTGAAGACGCCTCTGCCTACCCCCTGCCAAGCTCTGAGCTGCCCCTCGCACGCGATCTGCTCGCCGCTTTACTCCAGCAGCAGGTCACAAACGAGAAACTGCTGCAGTCAAATGAGAACATTCTGGACGCGCTGCTAACAATCAATAAAAATGTGTGCGCGACTCATAAACTGATCAAGAGTAGGTGCACCCAGCTAGCTTGCCTGGTTGCTGGTCGCGACCCAGATCCAGTGCTATTCCAGTTTCTTCCCTCTGAGCAACGCCTAGCCTATGAAAGGGCGTGGGCGGACTACCACCAGTATCTAGAGGAGGAGCGAGCTCGGGAAGAGGACGAAGCGGCCAAGGCCACGGGGGACGTGCCTCCAACACAAGAAGCACCAGCGACTACAGCTCCAGAGCACCAAAAGGTCGCGACAGCCTCGGAACACGTTGATCCTGTTGATGAAGAAGCAACTTAGTTGTCTTTTTCTTTTTCATGTTCCGAGTCCTTTTTAGTCTTTTCCTTAGGTTAATCCAGCCAGTAGCTTTTTGGGTGTGTAGTCAAAATGAATATAACAGTATGCTTTGCTCGTTTTTCTACTTGCTCTATCATCTTGCCTAGTTATAACTTAGTTCCTTTCGCTTAGGCATCTCATCATCATTCCTCTAGTGAGTAGATCATGATAGCCGCCTTAGTTCCGTAATCATATATATGCATGACTTTTTCAATGATATCAAATGGGGGAATAGACCTGGCATACCGGTTGCTTAAGTCAGGGGGAACTATTACCATAAGAAGCGACCTATGGAAACACAAAGCAAGACTTGATCAAGGTAAAGTGTTACTTATCACTGCTTCTCTAAACATGTTCATACATTAGAAGATTCAATAGTCTTTTAAACATGCTGCCTTATATATATGCCATGTCTTATATAGGTTGTCATCATTAAAAAGGGGGAAATTGTTAGGTCAAGCTAGTATTGATTTACCTCAGTTTCTCTAGTTTTAATGATAACAAACACTTGCTTTTAACATCTACATTGAGTTTACTCAGTATAGGTACTTGGGAAGCGTATGGAGTGGAGAAGAGCACGGAAAGCAAGTCGTGATGATCAGGAGCAGGTCGCTATGCATTAATCAGAGGTCGAGACTATTTACAGAAGGTCGCTTTAATGACAGAGAAGGTCGCGACAATCACAGACAAGTATTTGTCTAATATAAGATGTTGTAAAGTCTAAGTTGTAAAGACTTATCAACGAAGAACACTAGTGCCAAGCATAGAAGATAGTCGCGAAAGCCATTGGAAGGTCGATGTAGACGTTATACCATCAAAGCGACCTAAAGACTATAAGACGAAGCGAATTGCCTTCGGCACTTAGAAGATATGAAGATGTTAGAGCGTCTCTCTCACGTTCTATCAGATTCATTTAGATACAAAGTGATACAAGTATCTATCCAAACATTATCTTTTAGCATTATTTTATCTTTTAAGTTGAGTATCTATCTTCTATAACTAAAAGATTTAGTTGTTATGATTTAGATTTTATCTTTCATTAGTTAGTAGATTCGATAGACCAGATGTTAGATGGTCTATATATATTAGAGATATAATTTTCGTCATGTGTTGACGAAGAGAGGCGAAACCAGGCATTTGTGAACGTGAAAGAGAGGATAGTATAGTTGCTTTAGAGATCTAGCTTACTTAGAAGTTTTATTGTGTATGAAACTAGACTGTAACTAGGATTGATAAGCAATATACGAGTTTGTTTGCAGAACATTGTGTCTTCAAGTTTATTTCCGCACATTAAAGATCCTTACGATCAACAAAGTTAACTTAAGACGACAAGGTCGCTCTAGTCGCAACTTAAGCAAAGATCAACGATCCTACAATTGGTATCAGAGCAGGAACCGTTCTGTAATCAACCATGTCTTCCTCGACTCCAACTCACGGAAAAACTCTCAACAAGCCACCTCTACTAAAGGAAGGCGAACTCGACTGGTGGATCGAAATGCATAAGACTTGGATCAAGCAGATGGACGCTCAATGCTGGAACGTCATCGAATTAGGAGATGAAGAAATCCCTGAAGATATCACCAGAAGCGCGATGGACGCTGCCTACTACAGGAAGATCGAAGTTAATGCCAAAGCTCCCCAAATGATCTTCGTCGGCCTACAGCACCATGATGTTGACAAGGTAAAAATCTCCCTACTGCCAAGGAAATCTGGGATACAATCATAGTCATTCACAGAGGAAGTGAAGACATGAAGCACAACAGGAAATTCGTGTTACAACGCGAGTTTCATGCCTTCAGACAACTTGAGAATGAAAGCGTCCTTGATTGCCAGTCGCGATTCTTCGTGCTCACAGATAAGCTAACCGCTGCTGGCCACATCATCCCAGAGTATGAGAAGACACTCGCTGTCATACACGCTATGAGTGACAAATTTGAAATGGCTAGGAGTATAGCCTTAATGTCTGAAGAAACCAAAGCTCTTCCAGTAGCCAAGATCTTTGGGAAGTTCTACGGTCAAGAACAAGGCGACAAGCTGAGATCTTTGTCAAGAGGAAGCGACACAAAACAAGTTGCTTTGAAGCTGTCAAAAGCTCTAGACAGGATGGAGAACCAAGACGAAGAAGAAGATGATGATGCAGACTTACATGAAGGGTTCACAGGCTTATGTCTAATGGTTGGAGAACAAAGTTCTGAAGACTCCGAGGTATCAATCTCTCTTCCTAATAGCTTCACTAAAAAGATTCACATGCTTGAAAAACCTGATTTAATCAATATAATTCTAGGAATAATAGAAGAGAGCGAGCGACTACAAACTGAAAATGATAGCTATGAAAAGGAAATAGAAGATCTTCATGCTGAATGTTCAGATTTATCTACTAGGCTAGCAAATAAAGAGATAGACTTTCAAAAGGCTAAAGAAACAACCTTGTTAACCAAGGAGTTCTTGGGCTGCAAAGGTAAAGCGCTTACTAAAGCGTCTACACAAGCACCCACTCCTGTTTCTATGGCAAGCGAAAGACTACATGAAACTAATGACCTAATAAAAAGGGTCATCCTTGATGTCGCTGGTATCGCATCCCTAATTGAAAAGCGATCAGTTAATCAAACAGTGTTTGTTAAAGCGAGAGGGCTTGGCTATGAATCTGATGATAATGTTAAATCCTCATCCATGCATGAGAAATTAGCCAAGGAACTCGCTGAAAAGGCTGACGTGTTGGATAAGGCTCTTCAAGCTTGCAAAAGCAAGAATGAGTTCTTAGAAGACAAAGTGAAAGTCTTGGAGAACCCCAAACATAAGTCAAAATGGTATCATGGGGAAAAAGCTCATGTCATGTATGTATCACAAGCCCAAGGGACTCACGGGGTCAAGGGGTGCACCAAAAATGCAAAGCCCTTTAGACCAGGACGTGGAAAATATGGGCGAGTGATCTATTACGACTGGTGTAGATACTGTGGTTTCAATGGTCATACAATCTATAACTGTAAGAAGAAACAGGGTTGTGACAACAAGCCTTATGTTTCTCCTTGCAATGATGTTTCTCATGAACATGCATCATCGCGACCTTAGTACCAACACTAGCGACCTTCAAATCATACCAAGCGGTATGATAATTATCACCAGTGACATCAGAACATTCATCAGACATATCAAACTCAAGCAAATCAACATGCTAAACCTAGACCAAAGATAAAACAGAATGCTAGGATCATAATGAATCCTATCAAACTGCTCCCATGACCTTCAATATCATTCATGCTGATGGGACTCGCTCCAAAGCGACCCACGATACTAATTCACCCAGTAAAGCTGAGCTTCACTGGGTACCAAAAGTTTGAATTCTTCTTGCGTAGGTTGGAAGCGCTAATGAACGATGGTATTTAGACAGTGGCTGCTCTTGCCACATGACAGGCTTCAAAGAATATTGAATTAACTCATTGTATAACTGAAAAGAAAGTGGCGGATATCTTCACCAAAGCCTTGAACAAGGATCAATTTGTCAATCTAAGGCTCCTTCTGGGAATGATCCCCTTCACATAAGCGACCTACGTTTGTAAGTTCCCTCAACTCTGACTAGAACTATCTGCTTATATATTGATATTGGGAACTTAGGACTCGCTTGAAATGACTGGCAAACTTTAGCATTAGCTTTAGTCTCTCGCATGCTCTGGTTGATGCCTTTGTGAAATAATTAGGTGAATCTTCGCGACTTTATAGATCTTGCTAGAAATTATGGACCTGGATGCTCTTCTTTGAAATCCTATAAACATAATCACATTGATCGCTTCTTAGCCCATTACAAAGCCCAACGAGATATGATATGTGATTATAAAGTGTCCCTAGCCTAATCTTGTGTAACGTTCCCTATGACCCTCATAGCTCACAACTGGGAATATCCACTTGATATTAAAGTCCTACCCTAATTTGCAAATTGCATATGCATATGTACTATTCTATGTGTTTTCTGTCCTTCAATTTTAAATGTATGCATGTGTCTACCCCAACTAGGACTGAGAGTGAATAGATTAGGACCTCTATGTTGCTAATTCTTAAACAGGTACGCGTGTTTTGGGTCCGTTGTGATATCGCTTGTGCTCTTTAGAGGTTGCGTCGTCACTACAGGGTATCACGAACCATATTTCAGTCGCTACCATAGCGACCATACCTGGCATATCTTCAACGATGAGCAAACCTCAACGATAAGAAAAGTAAACTGAAGCGCCTGAAAATAAGCAGCTCAACGGCTAGGTCTGCAGCGCTGCACATTGAAAATCACGAAAAGTAGCTGTTACCGCTCGCTTAAGAAAAGTAGCCGTTAGCGACCACCGACTATCCAAACCCTATAAATTCCTGACCCATTCACCCACATAATACCCTTTTGCTACCTTCTCTCATATTGCTGCCATAATTTTCTTGCTCTCCACTCTCTCAATCTTAGTCGCTACTCTCAAATCCCAAACTTTTACCTAAGCACTACCACTACTCCACACCGAAATGGATCCCTCACAATTTTTTAATTTCAAACTCTCATGGGTACTCTTTCTGAGGAGCAAAAGAGGCTTCTCCTCGGTGGCGCTCCCACTTCAGCTCTCCCTACCGCTACAACGCCCCAGAGCCCCCTCTGCTGAAGGTGTCGGCTCTTCTGTAAAGGTACCTCCACAAACACCACTTCACAACCCCCTTCCTCCTCTCTCTGAAGAAAAATCCACCTCAAGGGGGCCTCGTCACCTTCAAAAACAAGGTGTTCATACCAGGCGACAACAAGCGACCACTCCACAACAGTTATCTGCACTGGCCGCTCAAGCTCGTACATCTGGTGATAAGCAAGAATATCGTCCCCCGCTCAGACACGCCCTGCAAAATCACGAATGGGGAGGCTGGTATCCTCAAGACGGTCGATGATGGTCTGCCTATTGATACTCCTAAAATCATCATGCAGAACATCATCAATACGGTAAATTCCACGCACTTCCCGCTTCCCTACCCTCACATCATTAAGAAGATTATGGTGTGGTTGGGACTGTATCGACCTGTGGATAAGCGACGTTGCACCCACATACTAACTGAGCAGCGCATTCGCCGCCTTCGCGACCTTCACGATCCATAAAAAGCTACACCACCTCCTTCCCCAGTGAAGTTCAAAGCGACTTCCAGCAAGGGAAAAGGTAAAATGGACGAAGTCGCTGAAGACGCCTCTGCCTACCCCCTGCCAAGCTCTGAGCTGCCCCTCGCACGCGATCTGCTCGCCGCTTTCCTCCAGCAGCAGGTCAGAAACGAGAAACTGCTGCAGTCAAATGAGAACATTCTGGACGCATTGCTAACAATCAATAAAAATGTGTGCGCGACTCATAAACTAATCAAGAGTAGGTGCACCCAGCTAGCTTGCCTGTTTGCTGGTCGCGACCCAGATCCAGTGCTATTCCAGTTTCTTCCCTCTGAGCAACGCCTAGCCTATGAAAGGGCGTGGGCGGAGTACCACCAGTATCTAGAGGAGGAGCGAGCTCGGGAAGAGGACGAAGCGGACAAGGCCACGGGGGACGTGCCTCCAACACAAGAAGCACCAGCGACTACAGCTCCAGAGCACCAAAAGGTCGCGACAGCCTCGGAACACGCTGATCCTGTTGATGAAGAAGCAACTTAGTTGTCTTTTTCTTTTTCATGTTCCGAGTCCTTTTTAGTCTTTTCCTTAGGTTAATCCAGCCAGTAGCTTTTTGGGTGTGTAGTCAAAATGAATATAACAGTATGCTTTGCTCGTTTTTCTACTTGCTCTATCATCTTGCCTAGTTATAACTTAGTTCCTTTCGCTTAGGCATCTCATCATCATTCCTCTAGAGAGTAGATCATGATAGCCGCCTTAGTTCCCTAATCATATATATGCATGACTTTTTCAATGATGTCAAAAGGGGGAATAGACCTGGCATACCAGTTGCTTATGTCAGGGGGAACTATTACCATAAGAAGCGACCTATGGAAACACAAAGCAAGACTTGATCAAGGTAAAGTGTTACTTATCACTGCTTCTCTAAACATGTTCATACATTAGAAGATTCAATAGTCTTTTAAACATGCTGCCTTATATATATGCCATGTCTTATATAGGTTGTCATCATTAAAAAGGGGGAAATTGTTAGGTCAAGCTAGTATTGATTTACCTCAGTTTCTCTAGTTTTAATGATAACAAACACTTGCTTTTAACATCTACATTGAGTTTACTCAGTATAGGTACTTGGGAAGCGTATGGAGTGGAGAAGAGCACGGAAAGCAAGTCGTGATGATCAGGAGCAGGTCGCTATGCATGAATCAGAGGTCGAGCCTATTTACAAAAGGTCGCTTTAATGACAGAGAAGGTCGCGACAATCACAGACAAGTATTTGTCTAATATAAGATGTTGTAAAGTCTAAGTTGTAAAGACTTATCAACGAAGAACACTAGTGCCAAGCA
>NW_027367456.1:0-58007 GCF_046119375.1 Phyllobates terribilis | reverse complement strand
CAAGGTGCAATTCTGAAATTTTTTGCTTTTTCCTGCTAATCCTAGCATGATAAAGAAGATTCAAAGAGAGTGAGATGCCAGCTCCTTTCATTCAGTCAGTAGCTTCAAACATTTCTGGATGTTTTTCAATGGCAAAAATCAATGAATATTGTAAATGCACAAACAGTAATATCTCCACATTGCAAGGTGCAATTCTGAAATTTTTTGCTTTTTCCTGCTCCTCTTAGCATGATAAAGAAGATTCAAAGAGAGTGAGATGCCAGCTCTTTTCATTCAGTCAGTAGCTTCAAACATTTCTGGTATATGAATAACATGATGTTTTTCAATGGCAAAAATCAATGAATATTGTAAATGCACAAACAGTAATTTCTCCACATTGCAAGGTGCAATTCTGAAATTTTTTGCTTTTTCCTGCTAATCCTAGCATGATAAAGAAGATTCAAAGAGAGTGAGATGCCAGCTCCTTTCATTCAGTCAGTAGCTTCAAACATTTCTGGACGTTTTTCAATGGCAAAAATCAATGAATATTGTAAATGCACAAACAGTAATATCTCCACATTGCAACGTGCAATTCTGAAATTTTTTGCTTTTTCCTGCTCCTCTTAGCATGATAAAGAAGATTCAAAGAGAGTGAGATGCCAGTTCTTTTCATTCAGTCAGTAGCTTCAAACATTTCTGGTATATGAATAACATGATGTTTTTCAATGGCAAAAATCAATGAATATTGTAAATGCACAAACAGTAATTTCTCCGCATTGCAAGGTGCAATTCTGAAATTTTTTGCTTTTTCCTGCTAATCCTAGCATGATAAAGAAGATTCAAAGAGAGTGAGATGCCAGCTCCTTTCATTCAGTCAGTAGGTTCAAACATTTCTGGACGTTTTTCAATGGCAAAAATCAATGAATATTGAAAATGCACAAACAGTAATATCTCCACATTGCATGGTGCAATTCTGAAATTTTTTGCTTTTTCCTGATCCTCTTAGCATGATAAAGAAGATTCAAAGAGAGTGAGATGCCAGCTCTTTTCATTCAGTCAGTAGCTTCAAACATTTCTGGTATATGAATAACATGATGTTTTTCAATGGCAAAAATCAATGAATATTGTAAATGCACAAACAGTAATTTCTCCGCATTGCAAGGTGCAATTCTGAAATTTTTTGCTTTTTCCTGCTAATCCTAGCATGATAAAGAAGATTCAAAGAGAGTGAGATGCCAGCTCCTTTCATTCAGTCAGTAGCTTCAAACATTTCTGGACGTTTTTCAATGGCAAAAATCAATGAATATTGTAAATGCACAAACAGTAATATCTCCACATTGCAAGGTGCAATTCTGAAATTTTTTGCTTTTTCCTGCTCCTCTTAGCATGATAAAGAAGATTCAAAGAGAGTGAGATGCCAGCTCTTTTCATTCAGTCAGTAGCTTCAAACATTTCTGGACGTTTTTCAATGGCAAAAATCAATGAATATTGTAAATGCACAAACAGTAATATCTCCACATTGCAAGGTGCAATTCTGAAATTTTTTGCTTTTTCCTGCTAATCCTGGCATGATAAAGAAGATTCAAAGAGAGTGAGATGCCAGCTCTTTTCATTCAGTCAGTAGCTTCAAACATTTCTGGTATATGAATAACATGATGTTTTTCAATGGCAAAAATCAATGAATATTGTAAATGCACAAACAGTAATTTCATCGCATTGCAAGGTGCAATTCTGAAAATTTTTGCTTTTTCCTGCTAATCCTAGCATGATAAAGAAGATTCAAAGAGAGTGAGATGCCAGCTCCTTTCATTCAGTCAGTAGCTTCAAACATTTCTGGACGTTTTTCAATGTCAAAAATCAATGAATATTGTAAATGCACAAACAGTAATATCTCCACATTGCAAGGTGCAATTCTGAAATTTTTTGCTTTTTCCTGCTCCTCTTAGCATGATAAAGAAGATTCAAAGAGAGTGAGATGCCAGCTCTTTTCATTCAGTCAGTAGCTTCAAACATTTCTGGTATATGAATAACATGATGTTTTTCAATGGTAAAAATCAATGAATATTGTAAATGCACAAACAGTAATTTCTCCGCATTGCAAGGTGCAATTCTGAAATTTTTTGCTTTTTCCTGCTAATCCTAGCATGATAAAGAAGATTCAAAGAGAGTGAGATGCCAGCTCCTTTCATTCAGTCAGTAGCTTCAAACATTTCTGGACGTTTTTCAATGGCAAAAATCAATGAATATTGTAAATGCACAAACAGTAATATCTCCACATTGCAAGGTGCAATTCTGAAATTTTTTGCTTTTTCCTGCTAATCCTGGCATGATAAAGAAGATTCAAAGAGAGTGAGATGCCAGCTCTTTTCATTCAGTCAGTAGCTTCAAACATTTCTGGTATATGAATAACATGATGTTTTTCAATGGCAAAAATCAATGAATATTGTAAATGCACAAACAGTAATTTCTCCGCATTGCAAGGTGCAATTCTGAAATTTTTTGCTTTTTCCTGCTAATCCTAGCATGATAAAGAAGATTCCAAGAGAGTGAGATGCCAGCTCCTTTCATTCAGTCAGTAGCTTCAAACATTTCTGGACGTTTTTCAATGGCAAAAATCAATGAATATTGTAAATGCACAAACAGTAATATCTCCACATTGCAACGTGCAATTCTGAAATTTTTTGCTTTTTCCTGCTCCTCTTAGCATGATAAAGAAGATTCAAAGAGAGTGAGATGCCAGCTCTTTTCATTCAGTCAGTAGCTTCAAACATTTCTGGTATATGAATAACGATGTTTTTCAATGGCAAAAATCAATGAATATTGTAAATGCACAAACAGTAATTTCTCCGCATTGCAAGGTGCAATTCTGAAATTTTTTGCTTTTTCCTGCTAATCCTAGCATGATAAAGAAGATTCAAAGAGAGTGAGATGCCAGCTCCTTTCATTCAGTCAGTAGCTTCAAACATTTCTGGACGTTTTTCAATGGCAAAAATCAATGAATATTGTAAATGCACAAACAGTAATATCTCCACATTGCAAGGTGCAATTCTGAAATTTTTTGCTTTTTCCTGCTCCTCTTAGCATGATAAAGAAGATTCAAAGAGAGTGAGATGCCAGCTCTTTTCATTCAGTCAGTAGCTTCAAACATTTCTGGTATATGAATAACATGATGTTTTTCAATGGCAAAAATCAATGAATATTGTAAATGCACAAACAGTAATTTCTCCGCATTGCAAGGTGCAATTCTGAAATTTTTTGCTTTTTCCTGCTAATCCTAGCATGATAAAGAAGATTCAAAGAGAGTGAGATGCCAGCTCCTTTCATTCAGTCAGTAGCTTCAAACAATTCTGGACGTTTTTCAATGGCAAAAATCAATGAATATTGTAAATGCACAAACAGTAATATCTCCACATTGCAACGTGCAATTCTGAAATTTTTTGCTTTTTCCTGCTCCTCTTAGCATGATAAAGAAGATTCAAAGAGAGTGAGATGCCAGCTCTTTTCATTCAGTCAGTAGCTTCAAACATTTCTGGTATATGAATAACATGATGTTTTTCAATGGCAAAAATCAATGAATATTGTAAATGCACAAACAGTAATTTCTCCGCATTGCAAGGTGCAATTCTGAAATTTTTTGCTTTTTCCTGCTAATCCTAGCATGATAAAGAAGATTCAAAGAGAGTGAGATGCCAGCTCCTTGCATTCAGTCAGTAGCTTCAAACATTTCTGGACGTTTTTCAATGGTAAAAATCAATGAATATTGTAAATGCACAAACAGTAATATCTCCACATTGCAACGTGCAATTCTGAAATTTTTTGCTTTTTCCTGCTCCTCTTAGCATGATAAAGAAGATTCAAAGAGAGTGAGATGCCAGCTCTTTTCATTCAGTCAGTAGCTTCAAACATTTCTGGTATATGAATAACATGATGTTTTTCAATGGCAAAAATCAATGAATATTGTAAATGCACAAACAGTAATTTCTCCACATTGCAAGGTGCAATTCTGAAATTTTTTGCTTTTTCCTGCTAATCCTAGCATGATAAAGAAGATTCAAAGAGAGTGAGATGCCAGTTCTTTTCATTCAGTCAGTAGCTTCAAACATTTCTGGTATATGAATAACATGACGTTTTTCAATGGCAAAAATCAATGAATATTGTAAATGCACAAACAGTAATATCTCCACATTGCAACGTGCAATTCTGAAATTTTTTGCTTTTTCCTGCTCCTCTTAGCATGATAAAGAAGATTCAAAGAGAGTGAGATGCCAGTTCTTTTCATTCAGTCAGTAGCTTCAAACATTTCTGGTATATGAATAACATGATGTTTTTCAATGGCAAAAATCAATGAATATTGTAAATGCACAAACAGTAATTTCTCCGCATTGCAAGGTGCAATTCTGAAATTTTTTGCTTTTTCCTGCTAATCCTAGCATGATAAAGAAGATTCAAAGAGAGTGAGATGCCAGCTCCTTTCATTCAGTCAGTAGCTTCAAACATTTCTGGACGTTTTTCAATGGCAAAAATCAAGGAATATTGTAAATGCACAAACAGTAATATCTCCACATTGCAAGGTGCAATTCTGAATTTTTTCCTTTTTCCTGCTCCTCTTAGCATGATAAAGATTAAAAGAGAGTGAGATGCCAGCTCTTTTCATTCAGTCAGTAGCTTCAAACATTTCTGGTATATGAATAACATGATGTTTTTCAATGGCAAAAATCAATGAATATTGTAAATGCACAAACAGTAATTTCTCCGCATTGCAAGGAGCAATTCTGAAATTTTTTGCTTTTTCCTGCTAATCCTAGCATGATAAAGAAGATTCAAAGAGAGTGAGATGCCAGCTCCTTTCATTCAGTCAGTAGCTTCAAACATTTCTGGACGTTTTTCAATGGCAAAAATCAATGAATATTGTAAATGCACAAACAGTAATATCTCCACATTGCAAGGTGCAATTCTGAAATTTTTTGCTTTTTCCTGCTAATCCTGGCATGATAAAGAAGATTCAAAGAGAGTGAGATGCCAGCTCTTTTCATTCAGTCAGTAGCTTCAAACATTTCTGGTATATGAATAACATGATGTTTTTCAATGGCAAAAATCAATGAATATTGTAAATGCACAAACAGTAATTTCATCGCATTGCAAGGTGCAATTCTGAAATTTTTTGCTTTTTCCTTCTAATCCTAGCATGATAAAGAAGATTCAAAGAGAGTGAGATGCCAGCTCCTTTCATTCAGTCAGTAGCTTCAAACATTTCTGGACGTTTTTCAATGGCAAAAATCAATGAATATTGTAAATGCACAAACAGTAATATCTCCACATTGCAAGGTGCAATTCTGAAATTTTTTGCTTTTTCCTGCTCCTCTTAGCATGATAAAGAAGATTCAAAGAGAGTGAGATGCCAGCTCTTTTCATTCAGTCAGTAGCTTCAAACATTTCTGGTATATGAATAACATGATGTTTTTCAATGGCAAAAATCAATGAATATTGTAAATGCACAAACAGTAATTTCTCCACATTGCAAGGTGCAATTCTGAAATTTTTTGCTTTTTCCTGCTAATCCTAGCATGATAAAGAAGATTCAAAGAGAGTGAGATGCCAGCTCCTTTCATTCAGTCAGTAGCTTCAAACATTTCTGGACGTTTTTCAATGGCAAAAATCAATGAATATTGTAAATGCACAAACAGTAATATCTCCACATTGCAAGGTGCAATTCTGAAATTTTTTGCTTTTTCCTGCTAATCCTGGCATGATAAAGAAGATTCAAAGAGAGTGAGATGCCAGCTCTTTTCATTCAGTCAGTAGCTTCAAACATTTCTGGTATATGAATTACATGATGTTTTTCAATGGCAAAAATCAATGAATATTGTAAATGCACAAACAGTAATTTCTCCGCATTGCAAGGTGCAATTCTGAAATTTTTTGCTTTTTCCTGCTAATCCTAGCATGATAAAGAAGATTCAAAGAGAGTGAGATGCCAGCTCCTTTCATTCAGTCAGTAGCTTCAAACATTTCTGGACGTTTTTCAATGGCAAAAATCAATGAATATTGTAAATGCACAAACAGTAATATCTCCACATTGCAAGGTGCAATTCTGAAATTTTTTGCTTTTTCCTGCTCCTCTTAGCATGATAAAGAAGATTCAAAGAGAGTGAGATGCCAGCTCTTTTCATTCAGTCAGTAGCTTCAAACATTTCTGGTATATGAATAACATGATGTTTTTCAATGGCAAAAATCAATGAATATTGTAAATGCACAAACAGTAATTTCTCCGCATTGCAAGGTGCAATTCTGAAATTTTTTGCATTTTCCTGCTAATCCTAGCATGATAAAGAAGATTCAAAGAGAGTGAGATGCCAGCTCCTTTCATTCAGTCAGTAGCTTCAAACATTTCTGGACGTTTTTCAATGGCAAAAATCAATGAATATTGTAAATGCACAAACAGTAATATCTCCACATTGCAAGGTGCAATTCTGAAAATTTTTGCTTTTTCCTGCTCCTCTTAGCATGATAAAGATTCAAAGAGAGTGAGATTCCAGCTCTTTTCATTCAGTCAGTAGCTTCAAACATTTCTGGTATATGAATAACATGATGTTTTTCAATGGCAAAAATCAATGAATATTGTAAATGCACAAACAGTAATTTCTCCGCATTGCAAGGTGCAATTCTGAAATTTTTTGCTTTTTCCTGCTAATCCTAGCATGATAAAGAAGATTCAAAGAGAGTGAGATGCCAGCTCCTTTCATTCAGTCAGTAGCTTCAAACATTTCTGGACGTTTTTCAATGGCAAAAATCAATGAATATTGTAAATGCACAAACAGTAATATCTCCACATTGCAAGGTGCAATTCTGAAATTTTTTGCTTTTTCCTGCTAATCCTGGCATGATAAAGAACATTCAAAGAGAGTGAGATGCCAGCTCTTTTCATTCAGTCAGTAGCTTCAAACATTTCTGGTATATGAATAACATGATGTTTTTCAATGGCAAAAATCAATGAATATTGTAAATGCACAAACAGTAATTTCTCCGCATTGCAAGGTGCAATTCTGAAATTTTTTGCTTTTTCCTGCTAATCCTAGCATGATAAAGAAGATTCAAAGAGAGTGAGATGCCAGCTCCTTTCATTCAGTCAGTAGCTTCAAACATTTCTGGACGTTTTTCAATGGCAAAAATCAATGAATATTGTAAATGCACAAACAGTAATATCTCCACATTGCAAGGTGCAATTCTGAAATTTTTTGCTTTTTCCTGCTCCTCAGCATGATAAAGAAGATTCAAAGAGAGTGAGATGCCAGCTCTTTTCATTCAGTCAGTAGCTTCAAACATTTCTGGTATATGAATAACATGATGTTTTTCAATGGCAAAAATCAATGAATATTGTAAATGCACAAACAGTAATTTCTCCGCATTGCAAGGTGCAATTCTGAAATTT
This sequence comes from Phyllobates terribilis, assembly GCF_046119375.1. Taxonomy (NCBI): domain Eukaryota; kingdom Metazoa; phylum Chordata; class Amphibia; order Anura; family Dendrobatidae; genus Phyllobates; species Phyllobates terribilis. The sequence goes on along the minus strand of NW_027367456.1, from coordinate 50,599 downwards.
TTTGCTTTTTCCTGCTAATCCTAGCATGATAAAGAAGATTCAAAGAGAGTGAGATGCCAGCTCCTTTCATTCAGTCAGTAGCTTCAAACATTTCTGGACGTTTTTCAATGGCAAAAATCAATGAATATTGTAAATGCACAAACAGTAATATCTCCACATTGCAAGGTGCAATTCTGAAATTTTTTGCTTTTTCCTGCTAATCCTGGCATGATAAAGAAGATTCAAAGAGAGTGAGATGCCAGTTCTTTTCATTCAGTCAGTAGCTTCAAACATTTCTGGTATATGAATAACATGATGTTTTTCAATGGCAAAAATCAATGAATATTGTAAATGCACAAACAGTAATTTCTCCGCATTGCAAGGTGCAATTCTGAAATTTTTTGCTTTTTCCTGCTAATCCTAGCATGATAAAGAAGATTCAAAGAGAGTGAGATGCCAGCTACTTTCATTCAGTCAGTAGGTTCAAACATTTCTGGACGTTTTTCAATGGCAAAAATCAATGAATATTGAAAATGCACAAACAGTAATATCTCCACATTGCAAGGTGCAATTCTGAAATTTTTTGCTTTTTCCTGCTCCTCTTAGCATGATAAAGAAGATTCAAAGAGAGTGAGATGCCAGCTCTTTTCATTCAGTCAGTAGCTTCAAACATTTCTGGTATATGAATAACATGATGTTTTTCAATGGCAAAAATCAATGAATATTGTAAATGCACAAACAGTAATTTCTCCGCATTGCAAGGTGCAATTCTGAAATTTTTTGCTTTTTCCTGCTAATCCTAGCATGATAAAGAAGATTCAAAGAGAGTGAGATGCCAGCTCCTTTCATTCAGTCAGTAGCTTCAAACATTTCTGGACGTTTTTCAATGGCAAAAATCAATGAATATTGTAAATGCACAAACAGTAATATCTCCACATTGCAAGGTGCAATTCTGAAATTTTTTGCTTTTTCCTGCTCCTCTTAGCATGATAAAGATTAAAAGAGAGTGAGATGCCAGCTCTTTTAATTCAGTCAGTAGCTTCAAACATTTCTGGTATATGAATAACATGATGTTTTTCAATGGCAAAAATCAATGAATATTGTAAATGCACAAACAGTAATTTCTCCGCATTGCAAGGTGCAATTCTGAAATTTTTTGCTTTTTCCTGCTAATCCTAGCATAATAAAGAAGATTCAAAGAGAGTGAGATGCCAGCTCCTTTCATTCAGTCAGTAGCTTCAAACATTTCTGGACGTTTTTCAATGGCAAAAATCAATGAATATTGTAAATGCGCAAACAGTAATATCTCCACATTGCAAGGTGCAATTCTGAAATTTTTTGCTTTTTCCTGCTAATCCTGGCATGATAAAGAAGATTCAAAGAGAGTGAGATGCCAGCTCTTTTCATTCAGTCAGTAGCTTCAAACATTTCTGGTATATGAATAACATGATGTTTTTCAATGGCAAAAATCAATGAATATTGTAAATGCACAAACAGTAATTTCACCGCATTGCAAGGTGCAATTCTGAAATTTTTTGCTTTTTCCTGCTAATCCTAGCATGATAAAGAAGATTCAAAGAGAGTGAGATGCCAGCTCCTTTCATTCAGTCAGTAGCTTCAAACATTTCTGGACGTTTTTCAATGGCAAAAATCAATGAATATTGTAAATGCACAAACAGTAATATCTCCACATTGCAAGGTGCAATTCTGAAATTTTTTGCTTTTTCCTGCTCCTCTTAGCATGATAAAGAAGATTCAAAGAGAGTGAGATGCCAGCTCTTTTCATTCAGTCAGTAGCTTCAAACATTTCTGGTATATGAATAACATGATGTTTTTCAATGGCAAAAATCAATGAATATTGTAAATGCACAAACAGTAATTTCTCCACATTGCAAGGTGCAATTCTGAAATTTTTTGCTTTTTCCTGCTAATCCTAGCATGATAAAGAAGATTCAAAGAGAGTGAGATGCCAGCTCCTTTCATTCAGTCAGTAGCTTCAACCATTTCTGGTATATGAATAACATGATGTTTTTCAATGGCAAAAATCAATGAATATTGTAAATGCACAAACAGTAATTCTCCGCATTGCAAGGTGCAATTCTGAAATTTTTTGCTTTTTCCTGCTAATCCTAGCATGATAAAGAAGATTCAAAGAGAGTGAGATGCCAGCTCCTTTCATTCAGTCAGTAGCTTCAAACATTTCTGGACGTTTTTCAATGGCAAAAATCAATGAATATTGTAAATGCACAAACAGTAATATCTCCACATTGCAAGGTGCAATTCTGAAATTTTTTGCTTTTTCCTGCTCCTCTTAGCATGATAAAGAAGATTCAAAGAGAGTGAGATGCCAGCTCTTTTCATTCAGTCAGTAGCTTCAAACATTTCTGGTATATGAATAACATGATGTTTTTCAATGGCAAAAATCAATGAATATTGTAAATGCACAAACAGTAATTTCTCCGCATTGCAAGGTGCAATTCTGAAATTTTTTGCTTTTTCCTGCTAATCCTAGCATGATAAAGAAGATTCAAAGAGAGTGAGATGCCAGCTCCTTTCATTCAGTCAGTAGCTTCAAACATTTCTGGACGTTTTTCAATGGCAAAAATCAATGAATATTGTAAATGCACAAACAGTAATATCTCCACATTGCAAGGTGCAATTCTGAAATTTTTTGCTTTTTCCTGCTCCTCTTAGCATGATAAAGATTCAAAGAGAGTGAGATTCCAGCTCTTTTCATTCAGTCAGTAGCTTCAAACATTTCTGGTATATGAATAACATGATGTTTTTCAATGGCAAAAATCAATGAATATTGTAAATGCACAAACAGTAATTTCTCCGCATTGCAAGGTGCAATTCTGAAATTCTTTGCTTTTTCCTGCTAATCCTAGCATGATAAACAAGATTCAAAGAGAGTGAGATGCCAGCTCCTTTCATTCAGTCAGTAGCTTCAAACATTTCTGGACGTTTTTCAATGGCAAAAATCAATGAATATTGTAAATGCACAAACAGTAATATCTCCACATTGCAAGGTGCAATTCTGAAATTTTTTGCTTTTTCCTGCTAATCCTGGCATGATAAAGAAGATTCAAAGAGAGTGAGATGCCAGCTCTTTTCATTCAGTCAGTAGCTTCAAACATTTCTGGTATATGAATAACATGATGTTTTTCAATGGCAAAAATCAATGAATATTGTAAATGCACAAACAGTAATTTCTCCGCATTGCAAGGTGCAATTCTGAAATTTTTTGCTTTTTCCTGCTAATCCTAGCATGATAAAGAAGATTCAAAGAGAGTGAGATGCCAGCTCCTTTCATTCAGTCAGTAGCTTCAAACATTTCTGGACGTTTTTCAATGGCAAAAATCAATGAATATTGTAAATGCACAAACAGTAATATCTCCACATTGCAAGGTGCAATTCTGAAATTTTTTGCTTTTTCCTGCTCCTCTTAGCATGATAAAGAAGATTCAAAGAGAGTGAGATGCCAGCTCTTTTCATTCAGTCAGTAGCTTCAAACATTTCTGGTATATGAATAACATGATGTTTTTCAATGGCAAAAATCAATGAATATTGTAAATGCACAAACAGTAATTTCTCCGCATTGCAAGGTGCAATTCTGAAATTTTTTGCTTTTTCCTGCTAATCCTAGCATGATAAAGAAGATTCAAAGAGAGTGAGATGCCAGCTCCTTTCATTCAGTCAGTAGCTTCAAACATTTCTGGACGTTTTTCAATGGCAAAAATCAATGAATATTGTAAATGCACAAACAGTAATATCTCCACATTGCAAGGTGCAATTCTGAAATTTTTTGCTTTTTCCTGCTCCTCTTAGCATGATAAAGAAGATTCAAAGAGAGTGAGATGCCAGCTCTTTTCATTCAGTCAGTAGCTTCAAACATTTCTGGTATATGAATAACATGATGTTTTTCAATGGCAAAAATCAATGAATATTGTAAATGCACAAACAGTAATTTCTCCGCATTGCAAGGTGCAATTCTGAAATTTTTTGCTTTTTCCTGCTAATCCTAGCATGATAAAGAAGATTCAAAGAGAGTGAGATGCCAGCTCCTTTCATTCAGTCAGTAGCTTCAAACATTTCTGGACGTTTTTCAATGGCAAAAATCAATGAATATTGTAAATGCACAAACAGTAATATCTCCACATTGCAAGGTGCAATTCTGAAATTTTTTGCTTTTTCCTGCTCCTCTTAGCATGATAAAGAAGATTCAAAGAGAGTGAGATGCCAGCTCTTTTCATTCAGTCAGTAGCTTCAAACATTTCTGGTATATGAATAACATGATGTTTTTCAATGGCAAAAATCAATGAATATTGTAAATGCACAAACAGTAATTTCTCCGCATTGCAAGGTGCAATTCTGAAATTTTTTGCTTTTTCCTGCTAATCCTAGCATGATAAAGAAGATTCAAAGAGAGTGAGATGCCAGCTCCTTTCATTCAGTCAGTAGCTTCAAACATTTCTGGACGTTTTTCAATGGCAAAAATCAATGAATATTGTAAATGCACAAACAGTAATATCTCCACATTGCAACGTGCAATTCTGAAATTTTTTGCTTTTTCCTGCTAATCCTGGCATGATAAAGAAGATTCAAAGAGAGTGAGATTCCAGCTCTTTTCATTCAGTCAGTAGCTTCAAACATTTCTGGTATATGAATAACATGATGTTTTTCAATGGCAAAAATCAATGAATATTGTAAATGCACAAACAGTAATTTCTCCGCATTGCAAGGTGCAATTTGAAATTTTTTGCTTTTTCCTGCTAATCCTAGCAAGATAAAGAAGATTCAAAGAGAGTGAGATGCCAGCTCCTTTCATTCAGTCAGTAGCTTCAAACATTTCTGGACGTTTTTCAATGGCAAAAATCAATGAATATTGTAAATGCACAAACAGTAATATCTCCACATTGCAAGGTGCAATTCTGAAATTTTTTGCTTTTTCCTGCTCCTCTTAGCATGATAAAGAAGATTCAAAGAGAGTGAGATGCCAGCTCTTTTCATTCAGTCAGTAGCTTCAAACATTTCTGGTATATGAATAACATGATGTTTTTCAATGGCAAAAATCAATGAATATTGTAAATGCACAAACAGTAATTTTTCCGCATTGCATGGTGCAATTCTGAAATTTTTTGCTTTTTCCTGCTAATCCTAGCATGATAAAGAAGATTCAAAGAGAGTGAGATGCCAGCTCCTTTCATTCAGTCAGTAGCTTCAAACATTTCTGGACGTTTTTCAATGGCAAAAATCAATGAATATTGTAAATGCACAAACAGTAATATCTCCACATTGCAAGGTGCAATTCTGAAATTTTTTGCTTTTTCCTGCTCCTCTTAGCATGATAAAGAAGATTCAAAGAGAGTGAGATGCCAGCTCTTTTCATTCAGTCAGTAGCTTCAAACATTTCTGGTATATGAATAACATGATGTTTTTCAATGGCAAAAATCAATGAATATTGTAAATGCACAAACAGTAATTTCTCTGCATTGCAAGGTTCAATTCTGAAATTTTTTGCTTTTTCCTGCTAATCCTAGCATGATAAAGAAGATTCAAAGAGAGTGAGATGCCAGCTCCTTTCATTCAGTCAGTAGCTTCAAACATTTCTGGACGTTTTTCAATGGCAGAAATCAATGAATATTGTAAATGCACAAACAGTAATATCTCCACATTGCAACGTGCAATTCTGAAATTTTTTGCTTTTTCCTGCTAATCCTGGCATGATAAAGAAGATTCAAAGAGAGTGAGATGCCAGCTCTTTTCATTCAGTCAGTAGCTTCAAACATTTCTGGTATATGAATAACATGATGTTTTTCAATGGCAAAAATCAATGAATATTGTAAATGCACAAACAGTAATTTCTCCGCATTGCAAGGTGCAATTTGAAATTTTTTGCTTTTTCCTGCTAATCCTAGCATGATAAAGAAGATTCAAAGAGAGTGAGATGCCAGCTCCTTTCATTCAGTCAGTAGCTTCAAACATTTCTGGACGTTTTTCAATGGCAAAAATCAATGAATATTGTAAATGCACAAACAGTAATATCTCCACATTGCAAGGTGCAATTCTGAAATTTTTTGCTTTTTCCTGCTCCTCTTAGCATGATAAAGAAGATTCAAAGAGAGTGAGATGCCAGCTCTTTTCATTCAGTCAGTAGCTTCAAACATTTCTGGTATATGAATAACATGATGTTTTTCAATGGCAAAAATCAATGAATATTGTAAATGCACAAACAGTAATTTTTCCGCATTGCAAGGTGCAATTCTGAAATTTTTTGCTTTTTCCTGCTAATCCTAGCATGATAAAGAAGATTCAAAGAGAGTGAGATGCCAGCTCCTTTCATTCAGTCAGTAGCTTCAAACATTTCTGGACGTTTTTCAATGGCAAAAATCAATGAATATTGTAAATGCACAAACAGTAATATCTCCACATTGCAAGGTGCAATTCTGAAATTTTTTGCTTTTTCCTGCTCCTCTTAGCATGATAAAGAAGATTCAAAGAGAGTGAGATGCCAGCTCTTTTCATTCAGTCAGTAGCTTCAAACATTTCTGGTATATGAATAACATGATGTTTTTCAATGGCAAAAATCAATGAATATTGTAAATGCACAAACAGTAATTTCTCCGCATTGCAAGGTGCAATTCTGAAATTTTTTGCTTTTTCCTGCTAATCCTAGCATGATAAAGAAGATTCAAAGAGAGTGAGATGCCAGCTCCTTTCATTCAGTCAGTAGCTTCAAACATTTCTGGACGTTTTTCAATGGCAAAAATCAATGAATATTGTAAATGCACAAACAGTAATATCTCCACATTGCAAGGTGCAATTCTGAAATTTTTTGCTTTTTCCTGCTCCTCTTAGCATGATAAAGAAGATTCAAAGAGAGTGAGATGCCAGCTCTTTTCATTCAGTCAGTAGCTTCAAACATTTCTGGTATATGAATAACATGATGTTTTTCAATGGCAAAAATCAATGAATATTGTAAATGCACAAACAGCAATTTCTCCGCATTGCAAGGTGCAATTCTGAAATTTTTTGCTTTTTCCTGCTAATCCTAGCATGATAAAGAAGATTCAAAGAGAGTGAGATGCCAGCTCCTTTCATTCAGTCAGTAGCTTCAAACATTTCTGGACGTTTTTCAATGGCAAAAATCAATGAATATTGTAAATGCACAAACAGTAATATCTCCACATTGCAAGGTGCAATTCTGAAATTTTTTGCTTTTTCCTGCTAATCCTGGCATGATAAAGAAGATTCAAAGAGAGTTAGATGCCAGCTCTTTTCATTCAGTCAGTAGCTTCAAACATTTCTGGTATATGAATAACATGATGTTTTTCAATGGCAAAAATCAATGAATATTGTAAATGCACAAACAGTAATTTCTCCGCATTGCAAGGTGCAATTCTGAAATTTTTTGCTTTTTCCTGCTAATCCTAGCATGATAAAGAAGATTCAAAGAGAGTGAGATGCCAGCTCCTTTCATTCAGTCAGTAGCTTCAAACATTTCTGGACGTTTTTCAATGGCAAAAATCAATGAATATTGTAAATGCACAAACAGTAATATCTCCACATTGCAACGTGCAATTCTGAAATTTTTTGCTTTTTCCTGCTCCTCTTAGCATGATAAAGAAGATTCAAAGAGAGTGAGATGCCAGCTCTTTTCATTCAGTCAGTAGCTTCAAACATTTCTGGTATATGAATAACATGATGTTTTTCAATGGCAAAAATCAATGAATATTGTAAATGCACAAACAGTAATTTCTCCGCATTGCAAGGTGCAATTCTGAAATTTTTTGCTTTTTCCTGCTAATCCTAGCATGATAAAGAAGATTCAAAGAGAGTGAGATGCCAGCTCCTTTCATTCAGTCAGTAGCTTCAAACATTTCTGGACGTTTTTCAATGGCAAAAATCAATGAATATTGTAAATGCACAAACAGTAATATCTCCACATTGCAAGGTGCAATTCTGAAATTTTTTGCTTTTTCCTGCTCCTCTTAGCATGATAAAGAAGAATCAAAGAGAGTGAGATGCCAGCTCTTTTCATTCAGTCAGTAGCTTCAAACATTTCTGGTATATGAATAACATGATGTTTTTCAATGGCAAAAATCAATGAATATTGTAAATGCACAAACAGTAATTTCTCCGCATTGCAAGGTGCAATTCTGAAATTTTTTGCTTTTTCCTGCTAATCCTAGCATGATAAAGAAGATTCAAAGAGAGTGAGATGCCAGCTCCTTTCATTCAGTCAGTAGCTTCAAACATTTCTGGACGTTTTTCAATGGCAAAAATCAATGAATATTGTAAATGCACAAACAGTAATATCTCTACATTGCAACGTGCAATTCTGAAATTTTTTGCTTTTTCCTGCTAATCCTGGCATGATAAAGAAGATTCAAAGAGAGTGAGATGCCAGCTCTTTTCATTCAGTCAGTAGCTTCAAACATTTCTGGTATATGAATAACATGATGTTTTTCAATGGCAAAAATCAATGAATATTGTAAATGCACAAACAGTAATTTCTCCGCATTGCAAGGTGCAATTTGAAATTTTTTGCTTTTTCCTGCTAATCCTAGCATGATAACGAAGATTCAAAGAGAGTGAGATGCCAGCTCCTTTCATTCAGTCAGTAGCTTCAAACATTTCTGGACGTTTTTCAATGGCAAAAATCAATGAATATTGTAATTGCACAAACAGTAATATCTCCACATTGCAAGGTGCAATTCTGAAATTTTTTGCTTTTTCCTGCTCCTCTTAGCATGATAAAGAAGATTCAAAGAGAGTGAGATGCCAGCTCTTTTCATTCAGTCAGTAGCTTCAAACATTTCTGGTATATGAATAACATGATGTTTTTCAATGGCAAAAATCAATGAATATTGTAAATGCACAAACAGTAATATCTATACATTGCAAGGTGCAATTCTGAAATTTTTTGCTTTTTCCTGCTAATCCTGGCATGATAAAGAAGATTCAAAGAGAGTTAGATGCCAGCTCTTTTCATTCAGTCAGTAGCTTCAAACATTTCTGGTATATGAATAACATGATGTTTTTCAATGGCAAAAATCAATGAATATTGTAAATGCACAAACAGTAATTTCTCCGCATTGCAAGGTGCAAATCTGAAATTTTTTGCTTTTTCCTGCTAATCCTAGCATGTTAAAGAAGATTCAAAGAGAGTGAGATGCCATCTCCTTTCATTCAGTCAGTAGCTTCAAACATTTCTGGACGTTTTTCAATGGCAAAAATCAATGAATATTGTAAATGCACAAACAGTAATATCTCCACATTGCAAGGTGCAATTCTGAAATTTTTTGCTTTTTCCTGCTCCTCTTAGCATGATAAAGAAGATTCAAAGAGAGTGAGATGCCAGCTCTTTTCATTCAGTCAGTAGCTTCAAACATTTCTGGTATATGAATAACATGATGTTTTTCAATGGCAAAAATCAATGAATATTGTAAATGCACAAACAGTAATTTCTCCGCATTGCAAGGTGCAATTCTGAAATTTTTTGCTTTTTCCTGCTAATCCTAGCATGATAAAGAAGATTCAAAGAGAGTGAGATGCCAGCTCCTTTCATTCAGTCAGTAGCTTCAAACATTTCTGGACGTTTTTCAATGGCAAAAATCAATGAATATTGTAAATGCACAAACAGTAATATCTCCACATTGCAAGGTGCAATTCTGAAATTTTTTGCTTTTTCCTGCTCCTCTTAGCATGATAAAGAAGATTCAAAGAGAGTGAGATGCCAGCTCTTTTCATTCAGTCAGTAGCTTCAAACATTTCAGGTATATGAATAACATGATGTTTTTCAATGGCAAAAATCAATGAATATTGTAAATGCACAAACAGTAATTTCTCCGCATTGCAAGGTGCAATTCTGAAATTTTTTGCTTTTTCCTGCTAATCCTAGCATGATAAAGAAGATTAAAAGAGAGTGAGATGCCAGCTCCTTTCATTCAGTCAGTAGCTTCAAACATTTCTGGACGTTTTTCAATGGCAAAAATCAATGAATATTGTAAATGCACAAACAGTAATATCTCCACATTGCAAGGTGCAATTCTGAAATTTTTTGCTTTTTCCTGCTAATCCTGGCATGATAAAGAAGATTCAAAGAGAGTGAGATGCCAGCTCTTTTCATTCAGTCAGTAGCTTCAAACATTTCTGGTATATGAATAACATGATGTTTTTCAATGGCAAAAATCAATGAATTTTGTAAATGCACAAACAGTAATTTCTCCGCATTGCAAGGTGCAATTCTGAAATTTTTTGCTTTTTCCTGCTAATCCTAGCATGATAAAGAAGATTCAAAGAGAGTGAGATGCCAGCTCCTTTCGTTCAGTCAGTAGCTTCAAACATTTCTGGACGTTTTTCAATGGCAAAAATCAATGAATATTGTAAATGCACAAACAGTAATATCTCCACATTGCAAGGTGCAATTCTGAAATTTTTTGCTTTTTCCTGCTCCTCTTAGCATGATAAAGAAGATTCAAAGAGAGTGAGATGCCAGCTCTTTTCATTCAGTCAGTAGCTTCAAACATTTCTGGTATATGAATAACATGATGTTTTTCAATGGCAAAAATCAATGAATATTGTAAATGCACAAACAGTAATTTCTCCGCATTGCAAGGTGCAATTCTGAAAATTTTTGCTTTTTCCTGCTAATCCTAGCATGATAAAGAAGATTCAAAGAGAGTGAGATGCCAGCTCCTTTCATTCAGTCAGTAGCTTCAAACATTTCTGGACATTTTTCAATGGCAAAAATCAATGAATATTGTAAATGCACAAACAGTAATATCTCCACATTGCAAGGTGCAATTCTGAAATTTTTTGCTTTTTCTTGCTAATCCTGGCATGATAAAGAAGATTCAAAGAGAGTGAGATGCCAGCTCTTTTCATTCAGTCAGTAGCTTCAAACATTTCTGGTATATGAATAACATGATGTTTTCCAATGGCAAAAATCAATGAATATTGTAAATGCACAAACAGTAATTTCTCCGCATTGCAAAGTGCAATTCTGAAATTTTTTGCTTTTTCCTGCTAATCCTAGCATGATAAAGAAGATTCAAAGAGAGTGAGATGCCAGCTCCTTTCATTCAGTCAGTAGCTTCAAACATTTCTGGACGTTTTTCAATGGCAAAAATCAATGAATATTGTAAATGCACAAACAGTAATATCTCCACATTGCAAGGTGCAATTCTGAAATTTTTTGCTTTTTCCTGCTAATCCTGGCATGATAAAGAAGATTCAAAGAGAGTGAGATGCCAGCTCTTTTCATTCAGTCAGTAGCTTCAAACATATCTGGTATATGAATAACATGATGTTTTTCAATGGCAAAAATCAATGAATATTGTAAATGCACAAACAGTAATTTCTCCGCATTGCAAGGTGCAATTCTGAAATTTTTTGCTTTTTCCTGCTAATCCTAGCATGATAAAGAAGATTCAAAGAGAGTGAGATGCCAGCTCCTTTCATTCAGTCAGTAGCTTCAAACATTTCTGGCCTTTTTTCAAGGGCAAAAATCAATGAATATTGTAAATGCACAAACAGTAATATCTCCACATTGCAAGGTGCAATTCTGAAATTTTTTGCTTTTTCCTGCTCCTCTTAGCATGATAAAGAAGATTCAAAGAGAGTGAGATGCCAGCTCTTTTCATTCAGTCAGTAGCTTCAAACATTTCTGGTATATGAATAACATGATGTTTTTCAATGGCAAAAATCAATGAATATTGTAAATGCACAAACAGTAATTTCTCCGCATTGCAAGGTGCAATTCTGAAATTTTTTGCTTTTTCCTGCTAATCCTAGCATGATAAAGAAGATTCAAAGAGAGTGAGATGCCAGCTCCTTTCATTCAGTCAGTAGCTTCAAACATTTCTGGACGTTTTTCAATGGCAAAAATCAATGAATATTGTAAATGCACAAACAGTAATATCTCCACATTGCAACGTGCAATTCTGAAATTTTTTGCTTTTTCCTGCTCGTCTTAGCATGATAAAGAAGAGTCAAAGAGAGTGAGATGCCAGCTCTTTTCATTCAGTCAGTAGCTTCAAACATTTCTGGTATATGAATAACATGATGTTTTTCAATGGCAAAAATCAATGAATATTGTAAATGCACAAACAGTAATTTCTCCGCATTGCAAGGTGCAATTCTGAAATTTTTTGCTTTTTCCTGCTAATCCTAGCATGATAAAGAAGAATCAAAGAGAGTGAGATGCCAGCTCCTTTCATTCAGTCAGTAGCTTCAAACATTTCTGGACGTTTTTCAATGGCAAAAATCAATGAATATTGTAAATGCACAAACAGTAATATCTCCACATTGCAAGGTGCAATTCTGAAATTTTTTGCTTTTTCCTGCTCCTCTTAGCATGATAAAGATTCAAAGAGAGTGAGATGCCAGCTCTTTTCATTCAGTCAGTAGCTTCAAACATTTCTGGTATATGAATAACATGATGTTTTTCAATGGCAAAAATCAATGAATATTGTAAATGCACAAACAGTAATTTCTCCGCATTGCAAGGTGCAATTCTGAAATTTTTAGCTTTTTCCTGCTAATCCTAGCATGATAAGGAAGATTCAAAGAGAGTGAGATGCCAGCTCCTTTCATTCAGTCAGTAGCTTCAAACATTTCTGGATGTTTTTCAATGGCAAAAATCAATGAATATTGTAAATGCACAAACAGTAATATCTCCACATTGCAAGGTGCAATTCTGAAATTTTTTGCTTTTTCCTGCTCCTCTTAGCATGATAAAGATTCAAAGAGAGTGAGATGCCAGCTCTTTTCATTCAGTCAGTAGCTTCAAACATTTCTGGTATATGAATAACATGATGTTTTTCAATGGCAAAAATCAATGAATATTGTAAATGCACAAACAGTAATTTCTCCGCATTGCAAGGTGCAATTCTGAAATTTTTAGCTTTTTCCTGCTAATCCTAGCATGATAAGGAAGATTCAAAGAGAGTGAGATGCCAGCTCCTTTCATTCAGTCGGTAGCTTCAAACATTTCTGGACGTTTTTCAATGGCAAAAATCAATGAATATTGTAAATGCACAAACAGTAATATCTCCACATTGCAAGGTGCAATTCTGAAATTGTTTGCTTTTTCCTGCTAATCCTGGCATGATAAAGAAGATTCAAAGAGAGTGAGATGCCAGCTCTTTTCATTCAGTCAGTAGCTTCAAACATTTCTGGTATATGAATAACATGATGTTTTTCAATGGCAAAAATCAATGAATATTGTAAATGCACAAACAGTAATTTCTACGCATTGCAAGGTGCAATTCTGAAATTTTTTGCTTTTTCCTGCTAATCCTAGCATGATAAAGTAGATTCAAAGAGAGTGAGATGCCAGCTCCTTTCATTCAGTCAGTAGCTTCAAACATTTCTGGACGTTTTTCAATGGCAAAAATCAATGAATATTGTAAATGCACAAACAGTAATATCTCCACATTGCAACGTGCAATTCTGAAATTTTTTGCTTTTTCCTGCTCCTCTTAGCATGATAAAGAAGATTCAAAGAGAGTGAGATGCCAGCTCTTTTCATTCAGTCAGTAGCTTCAAACATTTCTTGTATATGAATAACATGATGTTTTTCAATGGCAAAAATCAATGAATATTGTAAATGCACAAACAGTAATTTCTCCGCATTGCAAGGTGCAATTGTGAAATTTTTTGCTTTTTCCTGCTAATCCTAGCATGATAAAGAAGATTCAAAGAGAGTGAGATGCCAGCTCCTTTCATTCAGTCAGTAGCTTCAAACATTTCTGGACGTTTTTCAATGGCAAAAATCAATGAATATTGTAAATGCACAAACAGTAATATCTCCACATTGCAAGGTGCAATTCTGAAATTTTTTGCTTTTTCCTGCTCCTCTTAGCATGATAAAGAAGATTCAAAGAGAGTGAGATGCCAGCTCTTTTCATTCAGTCAGTAGCTTCAAACATTTCTGGTATATGAATAACATGATGTTTTTCAATGGCAAAAATCAATGAATATTGTACATGAACAAACAGTAATATCTCCACATTGCAAGGTGCAATTCTGAAATTTTTTGCTTTTTCCTGCTAATCCTAGCATGATAAAGAAGATTCAAAGAGAGTGAGATGCCAGCTCCTTTCATTCAGTCAGTAGCTTCAAACATTTCTGGACATTTTTCAATGGCAAAAATCAATGAATATTGTAAATGCACAAACAGTAATAACTCCACATTGCAAGGTGCAATTCTGAAATTTTTTGCTTTTTCCTGCTAATCCTAGCATGATAAAGAAGATTCAAAGAGAGTGAGATGCCAGCTCTTTTCATTCAGTCAGTAGCTTCAAACATTTCTGGTATATGAATAACATGATGTTTTTCAATGGCAAAAATCAATGAATATTGTAAATGCACAAACAGTAATTTCTCCGCATTGCAAGGTGCAATTCTGAAATTTTTTGCTTTTTCCTGCTAATCCTAGCATGATAAAGAAGATTCAAAGAGAGTGAGATGCCAGATCCTTTCATTCAGTCAGTAGCTTCAAACATTTCTGGACGTTTTTCAATGGCAAAAATCAATGAATATTGTAAATGCACAAACAGTAAAATTTCCACATTGCAAGGTGCAATTCTGAAATTTTTTGCTTTTTCCTGCTCCTCTTAGCATGATAAAGAAGATTCAAAGAGAGTGAGATGCCAGCTCTTTTCATTCAGTCAGTGGCTTCAAACATTTCTGGTATATGAATAACATGATGTTTTTCAATGGCAAAAATCAATGAACATTGTAAATGCACAAACAGTAATTTCTCCGCATTGCAGGGTGCAATTCTGAAATTTTTTGCTTTTTCCTGCTAATCCTAGCATGATAAAGAAGATTCAAAGAGAGTGAGATGCCAGCTCCTTTCATTCAGTCAGTAGCTTCAAACATTTCTGGATGTTTTTCAATGGCAAAAATCAATGAATATTGTAAATGCACAAACAGTAATATCTCCACATTGCAAGGTGCAATTCTGAAATTTTTTGCTTTTTCCTGCTCCTCTTAGCATGATAAAGAAGATTCAAAGAGAATGAGATGCCAGCTCTTTTCATTCAGTCAGTAGCTTCAACCATTTCTGGTATATGAATAACATGATGTTTTTCAATGGCAAAAATCAATGAATATTGTAAATGCACAAACAGTAATATCTCCACATTGCAAGGTGCAATTCTGAAATTTTTTGCTTTTTCCTGCTAATCCTAGCATGATAAAGAAGATTCAAAGAGAGTGAGATGCCAGCTCCTTTCATTCAGTCAGTAGCTTCAAACATTTCTGGACATTTTTCAATGGCAAAAATCAATGAATATTGTAAATGCACAAACAGTAATAACTCCACATTGCAATGTGCAATTCTGAAATTTTTTGCTTTTTCCTGCTAATCCTAGCATGATAAAGAAGATTCAAAGAGAGTGAGATGCCAGCTCCTTTCATTCAGTCAGTAGCTTCAAACATTTCTGGACGTTTTTCAATGGCAAAAATCAATGAATATTGTAAATGCACAAACAGTAATATCTCCACATTGCAAGGTGCAATTCTGAAATTTTTTGCTTTTTCCTGCTAATCCTAGCATGATAAAGAAGATTCAAAGAGAGTGAGATGCCAGCTCTTTTCATTCAGTCAGTAGCTTCAAACATTTCTGGTATATGAATAACATGATGTTTTTCAATGGCAAAAATCAATGAATATTGTTAATGCACAAACAGTAATTTCTCCACATTGCAAGGTGCAATTCTGAAATTTTTTGCTTTTTCCTGCTAATCCTAGCATGATAAAGAAGATTCAAAGAGAGTTAGATGCCAGCTCCTTTCATTCAGTCAGTAGCTTCAAACATTTCTGGACGTTTTTCAATGGCAAAAATCAATGAATATTGTAAATGCACAAACAGTAATATCTCCACATTGCAAGGTGCAATCCTGAAATTTTTTGCTTTTTCCTGCTCCTCTTAGCATGATAAAGAAGATTCAAAGAGAGTGAGATGCCAGCTCTTTTCATTCAGTCAGTAGCTTCAAACATTTCTGGTATATGAATAACATGATGTTTTTCAATGGCAAAAATCAATGAATATTGTAAATGCACAAACAGTAATTTCTCCGCATTGCAAGGTGCAATTCTGAAATTTTTTGCTTTTTCCTGCTAATCCTAGCATGATAAAGAAGATTCAAAGAGAGTGAGATGCCAGCTCCTTTCATTCAGTCAGTAGCTTCAAACATTTCTGGACGTTTTTCAATGGCAAAAATCAATGAATATTGTAAATGCACAAACAGTAATATCTCCACATTGCAAGGTGCAATTCTGAAATTTTTTGCTTTTTCCTGCTCCTCTTAGCATGATAAAGAAGATTCAAAGAGAGTGAGATGCCAGCTCTTTTCATTCAGTCAGTAGCTTCAAACATTTCTGGTATATGAATAACATGATGTTTTTCAATGGCAAAAATCAATGAATATTGTAAATGCACAAACAGTAATTTCTCCGCATTGCAAGGTGCAATTCTGAAATTTTTTGCTTTTTCCTGCTAATCCTAGCATGATAAAGAAGATTCAAAGAGAGTGAGATGCCACGACCTTTCATTCAGTCAGTAGCTTCAAACATTTCTGGACGTTTTTCAATGGCAAAAATCAATGAATATTGTAAATGCACAAACAGTAATATCTCCACATTGCAACGTGCAATTCTGAAATTTTTTGCTTTTTCCTGCTAATCCTAGCATGATAAAGAAGATTCAAAGAGAGTGAGATGCCAGCTCCTTTCATTCAGTCAGTAGCTTCAAACATTTCTGGACGTTTTTCTATGGCAAAAATCAATGAATATTGTAAATGCACAAACAGTAATATCTCCACATTGCAAGGTGCAATTCTGAAATTTTTTGCTTTTTCCTGCTAATCCTGGCATGATAAAGAAGATTCAAAGAGAGTGAGATGCCAGCTCTTTTCATTCAGTCAGTAGCTTCAAACATATCTGGTATATGAATAACATGATGTTTTTCAATGGCAAAAATCAATGAATATTGTAAATGCACAAAGAGTAATTTCTCCGCATTGCAAGGTGCAATTCTGAAATTTTTTGCTTTTTCCTGCTAATCCTAGCATGATAAAGAAGATTCAAAGAGAGTGAGATGCCAGCTCCTTTCATTCAGTCAGTAGCTTCAAACATTTCTGGACGTTCTTCAATGGCAAAAATCAGTGAATATTGTAAATGCACGAACAGTAATATCTCCACATTGCAAGGTGCAATTCTGAAATTTTTTGCTTTTTCCTGCTCCTCTTAGCATGATAAAGAAGATTCAAAGAGAGTGAGATGCCAGCTCTTTTCATTCAGTCAGTAGCTTCAAACATTTCTGGTATATGAATAACATGATGTTTTTCAATGGCAAAAATCAATGAATATTGTAAATGCACAAACAGTAATTTCTCCGCATTGCAAGGTGCAATTCTGAAATTTTTTGCTTTTTCCTGCTAATCCTAGCATGATAAAGAAGATTCAAAGAGAGTGAGATGCCAGCTCCTTTCATTCAGTCAGTAGCTTCAAACATTTCTGGACGTTTTTCAATGGCAAAAATCAATGAATATTGTAAATGCACAAACAGTAATATCTCCACATTGCAAGGTGCAATTCTGAAATTTTTTGCTTTTTCCTGCTCCTCTTAGCATGATAAAGAAGATTCAAAGAGAGTGAGATGCCAGCTCTTTTCATTCAGTCAGTAGCTTCAAACATTTCTGGTATATGAATAACATGATGTTTTTCAATGGCAAAAATCAATGAATATTGTAAATGCACAAACAGTAATATCTCCACATTGCAAGGTGCAATTCTGAAATTTTTTTCTTTTTCCTGCTAATCCTAGCATGATAAAGAAGATTCAAAGAGAGTGAGATGCCAGCTCTTTTCATTCAGTCAGTAGCTTCAAACATTTCTTGTATATGAATAACATGATGTTTTTCAATGGCAAAAATCAATGAATATTGTAAATGCACAAACAGTAATTTCTCCGCATTGCAAGGTGCAATTCTGAAATTTTTTGCTTTTTCCTGCTAATCCTAGCATGATAAAGAAGATTCAAAGAGAGTGAGATCCCAGCTCCTTTCATTCAGTCAGTAGCTTCAAACATTTCTGGACGTTTTTCAATGGCAAAAATCAATGAATATTGTAAATGCACAAACAGTAATATCTCCACATTGCAAGGTGCAATTCTGAAATTTTTTGCTTTTTCCTGCTCCTCTTAGCATGATAAAGAAGATTCAAAGAGAGTGAGATGCCAGATCTTTTCATTCAGTCAGTAGCTTCAAACATTTCTGGTATATGAATAACATGATGTTTTTCAATGGCAAAAATCAATGAATATTGTAAATGCACAAACAGTAATTTCTCCGCATTGCAAGGTGCAATTCTGAAATTTTTTGCTTTTTCCTGCTAATCCTAGCATGATAAAGAAGATTCAAAGAGAGTGAGATGCCAACTCCTTTCATTCAGTCAGTAGCTTCAAACATTTCTGGACGTTTTTCAATGGCAAAAATCAATGAATATTGTAAATGCACAAACAGTAATATCTCCACATTGCAAGGTGCAATTCTGAAATTTTTTGCTTTTTCCTGCTAATCCTGGCATGATAAAGAAGATTCAAAGAGAGTGAGATGCCAGCTCTTTTCATTCAGTCAGTAGCTTCAAACATTTCTGGTATATGAATAACATGATGTTTTTCAATGGCAAAAATCAATGAATATTGTAAATGCACAAACAGTAATTTCTCCGCATTGCAAGGTGCAATTCTGAAATTTTTTGCTTTTTCCTGCTAATCCTAGCATGATAAAGAAGATTCAAAGAGAGTGCGATGCCAGCTCCATTCATTCAGTCAGTAGCTTCAAACATTTCTGGACGTTTTTCAATGGCAAAAATCAATGAATATTGTAAATGCACAAAGAGTAATATCTCCACATTGCAAGGTGCAATTCTGAAATTTTTTGCTTTTTCCTGCTAATCCTAGCATGATTAAGAAGATTCAAAGAGAGTGAGATGCCAGCTCTTTTCATTCAGTCAGTAGCTTCAAACATTTCTGGTATATGAATAACATGATGTTTTTCAATGGCAAAAATCAATGAATATTGTAAATGCACAAACAGTAATATCTCCACATTGCAAGGTGCAATTCTGAAATTTTTTGCTTTTTCCTGCTCCTCTTAGCATGATAAAGAAGATTCAAAGAGAGTGAGATGCCAGCTCTTTTCATTCAGTCAGTAGCTTCAAACATTTCTGGTATATGAATAACATGATGTTTTTCAATGGCAAAAATCAATGAATATTGTAAATGCACAAACAGTAATATCTCCACATTGCAAGGTGCAATTCTGAAATTTTTTGCTTTTTCCTGCTAATCCTAGCATGATAATGAAGATTCAAAGAGAGTGAGATGCCAGCTCCTTTCATTCAGTCAGTAGCTTCAAACATTTCTGGACATTTTTCAATGGCAAAAATCAATGAATATTGTAAATGCACAAACAGTAACAACTCCACATTGCAAGGTGCAATTCTGAAATTTTTTGCTTTTTCCTGCTAATCCTAGCATGATAAAGAAGATTCAAAGAGAGTGAGATGCCAGCTCCTTTCATTCAGTCAGTAGCTTCAAACATTTCTGGACGTTTTTCAATGGCAAAAATCAATGAATATTGTAAATGCACAAACAGTAATATCTCCACATTGCAAGGTGCAATTCTGAAATTTTTTGCTTTTTCCTGCTAATCCTAGCATGATAAAGAAGATTCAAAGAGAGTGAGATGCCAGCTCTTTTCATTCAGTCAGTAGCTTCAAACATTTCTGGTATATGAATAACATGATGTTTTTCAATGGCAAAAATCAATGAATATTGTAAATGCACAAACAGTAATTTCTCCGCATTGCAAGGTGCAATTCTGAAATTTTTTGCTTTTTCCTGCTAATCCTAGCATGATAAAGAAGATTCAAAGAGAGTGAGATGCCAGATCCTTTCATTCAGTCAGTAGCTTCAAACATTTCTGGACGTTTTTCAATGGCAAAAATCAATGAATATTGTAAATGCACAAACAGTAATATTTCCACATTGCAAGGTGCAATTCTGAAATTTTTTGCTTTTTCCTGCTCCTCTTAACATGATAAAGAAGATTCAAAGAGAATGAGATGCCAGCTCTTTTCATTCAGTCAGTAGCTTCAAACATTTCTGGTATATGAATAACATGATGTTTTTCAATGCAAAAATCAATGAATATTGTAAATGCACAAACAGTAATTTCTCCGCATTGCAAGGTGCAATTCTGAAATTTTTTGCTTTTTCCTGCTAATCCTAGCATGATAAAGAAGATTCAAAGAGAGTGAGATGCCAGCTCCTTTCATTCAGTCAGTAGCTTCAAACATTTCTGGACGTTTTTCAATGGCAAAAATCAATGAATATTGTAAATGCACAAACAGTAATATCTCCACATTGCAAGGTGCAATTCTGAATTTTTTTGCTTTTTCCTGCTCCTCTTAGCATGATAAAGAAGATTCAAAGAGAGTGAGATGCCAGCTCTTTTCATTCAGTCAGTAGCTTCAAACATTTCTGGTATATGAATAACATGATGTTTTTCAATGGCAAAAATCAATGAATATTGTAAATGCACAAACAGTAATATCTCCACATTGCAAGGTGCAATTCTGAAATTTTTTGCTTTTTCCTGCTAATCCTAGCATGATAAAGAAGATTCAAAGAGAGTGAGATGCCAGCTCCTTTCATTCAGTCAGTAGCTTCAAACATTTCTGGACGTTTTTCAATGGCAAAAATCAATGAATATTGTAAATGCACAAACAGTAATATCTCCACATTGCAAGTGCAATTCTGAAATTTTTTGCTTTTTCCTGCTAATCCTAGCATGATAAAGAAGATTCAAAGAGAGTGAGATGCCAGCTGCTTTCATTCAGTCAGTAGCTTCAAACATTTCTGGACGTTTTTCAATGGCAAAAATCACTGAATATTGTAAATGCACAAACAGTAATATCTCCACATTGCAAGGTGCAATTCTGAAATTTTTTGCTTTTTCCTGCTAATCCTAGCATGATAAAGAAGATTCAAAGAGAGTGAGATGCCAGCTCTTTTCATTCAGTCAGTAGCTTCAAACATTTCTGGTATATGAATAACATGATGTTTTTCAATGGCAAAAATCAATGAATATTGTAAATGCACAAACAGTAATTTCTCCGCATTGCAAGGTGCAATTCTGAAATTTTTTGCTTTTTCCTGCTAATCCTAGCATGATAAAGAAGATTCAAAGAGAGTGAGATGCCAGTTCCTTTCATTCAGTCAGTAGCTTCAAACATTTCTGGACGTTTTTCAATGGCAAAAATCAATGAATATTGTAAATGCACAAACAGTAATATCTCCACATTGCAAGGTGCAATTCTGAAATTTTTTGCTTTTTCCTGCTCCTCTTAGCATGATAAAGAAGATTCAAAGAGAGTGAGATGCCAGCTCTTTTCATTCAGTCAGTAGCTTCAAACATTTCTGGTATATGAATAACATGATGTTTTTCAATGGCAAAAAGCAATGAATATTGTAAATGCACAAACAGTAATTTCTCCGCATTGCAAGGTGCAATTCTGAATTTTTTTGCTTTTTCCTGCTAATCCTAGCATGATAAAGAAGATTCAAAGAGAGTGAGATGCCACGACCTTTCATTCAGTCAGTAGCTTCAAACATTTCTGGACGTTTTTCAATGGCAAAAATCAATGAATATTGTAAATGCACAAAGAGTAATATCTCCACATTGCAACGTGCAATTCTGAAATTTTTTGCTTTTTCCTGCTAATACTAGCATGATAAAGAAGATTCAAAGAGAGTGAGATGCCAGCTCCTTTCATTCAGTCAGTAGCTTCAAACATTTCTGGACGTTTTTCAATGGCAAAAATCAATGAATATTGTAAATGCACAAACAGTAATATCTCCACATTGCAAGGTGCAATTCTGAAATTTTTTGCTTTTTCCTGCTAATCCTGGCATGATAAAGAAGATTCAAAGAGAGTGAGATGCCAGCTCTTTTCATTCAGTCAGTAGCTTCAAACATTTCTGGTATATGAATAACATGATGTTTTTCAATGGCAAAAATCAATGAATATTGTAAATGCACAAACAGTAATTTCTCCGCATTGCAAGGTGCAATTCTGAAATTTTTTGCTTTTTCCTGCTAATCCTAGCATGATAAAGAAGATTCAAAGAGAGTGAGATGCCAGCTCCTTTCATTCAGTCAGTAGCTTCAAACATTTCTGGACGTTCTTCAATGGCAAAAATCAGTGAATATTGTAAATGCACAAACAGTAATATCTCCACATTGCAAGGTGCAATTCTGAAATTTTTTGCTTTTTCCTGCTCCTCTTAGCATGATAAAGAAGATTCAAAGAGAGTGAGATGCCAGCTCTTTTCATTCAGTCAGTAGCTTCAAACATTTCTGGTATATGAATAACATGATGTTTTTCAATGGCAAAAATCAATGAATATTGTAAATGCACAAACAGTAATTTCTCCGCATTGCAAGGTGCAATTCTGAAATTTTTTGCTTTTTCCTGCTAATCCTAGCATGATAAAGAAGATTCAAAGAGAGTGAGATCCCAGCTCCTTTCATTCAGTCAGTAGCTTCAAACATTTCTGGACGTTTTTCAATGGCAAAAATCAATGAATATTGTAAGTGCACAAACAGTAATATCTCCACATTGCAAGGTGCAATTCTGAAATTTTTTGCTTTTTCCTGCTCCTCTTAGCATGATAAAGAAGATTCAAAGAGAGTGAGATGCCAGATCTTTTCATTCAGTCAGTAGCTTCAAACATTTCTGGTATATGAATAACATGATGTTTTTCAATGGCAAAAATCAATGAATATTGCAAATGCACAAACAGTAATTTCTCCGCATTGCAAGGTGCAATTCTGAAATTTTTTGCTTTTTCCTGCTAATCCTAGCATGATAAAGAAGATTCAAAGAGAGTGAGATGCCAGCTCCTTTCATTCAGTCAGTAGCTTCAAACATTTCTGGACGTTTTTCAATGGCAAAAATCAATGAATATTGCAAATGCACAAACAGTAATATCTCCACATTGCAAGGTGCAATTCTGAAATTTTTTGCTTTTTCCTGCTAATCCTGGCATGATAAAGAAGATTCAAAGAGAGTGAGATGCCAGCTCTTTTCATTCAGTCAGTAGCTTCAAACATTTCTGGTATATGAATAACATGATGTTTTTCAATGGCAAAAATCAATGAATATTGTAAATGCACAAACAGTAATTTCTCCGCATTGCAAGGTGCAATTCTGAAATTTTTTGCTTTTTCCTGCTAATCCTAGCATGATAAAGAAGATTCAAAGAGAGTGAGATGCCAGCTCCTTTCATTAAGTCAGTAGCTTCAAACATTTCTGGACGTTTTTCAATGGCAAAAATCAATGAATATTGTAAATGCACAAACAGTAATATCTCCACATTGCAAGGTGCAATTCTGAATTTTTTTGCTTTTTCCTGCTCCTCTTAGCATGATAAAGAGGATTCAAAGAGAGTGAGATGCCAGCTCTTTTCATTCAGTCAGTAGCTTCAAACATTTCTGGTATATGAATAACATGATGTTTTTCAATGGCAAAAATCAATGAATATTGTAAATGCACAAACAGTAATATCTCCACATTGCAAGGTGCAATTCTGAAATTTTTTGCTTTTTCCTGCTAATCCTAGCATGATAAAGAAGATTCAAAGAGAGTGAGATGCCAGCTCCTTTCATTCAGTCAGTAGCTTCAAACATTTCTGGACATTTTTCAATGGCAAAAATCAATGAATATTGTAAATGCACAAACAGTAATAACTCCACATTGCAAGGTGCAATTCTGAATTTTTTTGCTTTTTCCTGCTAATCCTAGCATGATAAAGAAGATTCAAAGAGAGTGAGATGCCAGCTCCTTTCATTCAGTCAGTAGCTTCAAACATTTCTGGACGTTTTTCAATGGCAAAAATCAATGAATATTGTAAATGCACAAACAGTAATATCTCCACATTGCAAGGTGCAATTCTGAAATTTTTTGCTTTTTCCTGCTAATCCTAGCATGATAAAGAAGATTCAAAGAGAGTGAGATGCCAGCTCTTTTCATTCAGTCAGTAGCTTCAAACATTTCTGGTATATGAATAACATGATGTTTTTCAATGGCAAAAATCAATGAATATTGTAAATGCACAAACAGTAATTTCTCCGCATTGCAAGGTGCAATTCTGAAATTTTTTGCTTTTTCCTGCTAATCCTAGCATGATAAAGAAGATTCAAAGAGAGTGAGATGCCAGCTCCTTTCATTCAGTCAGTAGCTTCAAACATTTCTGGACGTTTTTCAATGGCAAAAATCAATGAATATTGTAAATGCACAAACAGTAATATCTCCACATTGCAAGGTGCAATTCTGAAATTTTTTGCTTTTTCCTGCTCCTCTTAGCATGATAAAGAAGATTCAAAGAGAGTGAGATGCCAGCTCTTTTCATTCAGTCAGTAGCTTCAAACATTTCTGGTATATGAATAACATGATGTTTTTCAATGGCAAAAAGCAATGAATATTGTAAATGCACAAACAGTAATTTCTCCGCATTGCAAGGTGCAATTCTGAATTTTTTTGCTTTTTCCTGCTAATCCTAGCATGATAAAGAAGATTCAAAGAGAGTGAGATGCCACGACCTTTCATTCAGTCAGTAGCTTCAAACATTTCTGGACGTTTTTCAATGGCAAAAATCAATGAATATTGTAAATGCACAAAGAGTAATATCTCCACATTGCAACGTGCAATTCTGAAATTTTTTGCTTTTTCCTGCTAATCCTAGCATGATAAAGAAGATTCAAAGAGAGTGAGATGCCAGCTCCTTTCATTCAGTCAGTAGCTTCAAACATTTCTGGACGTTTTTCAATGGCAAAAATCAATGAATATTGTAAATGCACAAACAGTAATATCTCCACATTGCAAGGTGCAATTCTGAAATTTTTTGCTTTTTCCTGCTAATCCTGGCATGATAAAGAAGATTCAAAGAGAGTGAGATGCCAGCTCTTTTCATTCAGTCAGTAGCTTCAAACATTTCTGGTATATGAATAACATGATGTTTTTCAATGGCAAAAATCAATGAATATTGTAAATGCACAAACAGTAATTTCTCCGCATTGCAAGGTGCAATTCTGAAATTTTTTGCTTTTTCCTGCTAATCCTAGCATGATAAAGAAGATTCAAAGAGAGTGAGATGCCAGCTCCTTTCATTCAGTCAGTAGCTTCAAACATTTCTGGACGTTCTTCAATGGCAAAAATCAGTGAATATTGTAAATGCACAAACAGTAATATCTCCACATTGCAAGGTGCAATTCTGAAATTTTTTGCTTTTTCCTGCTCCTCTTAGCATGATAAAGAAGATTCAAAGAGAGTGAGATGCCAGCTCTTTTCATTCAGTCAGTAGCTTCAAACATTTCTGGTATATGAATAACATGATGTTTTTCAATGGCAAAAATCAATGAATATTGTAAATGCACAAACAGTAATTTCTCCGCATTGCAAGGTGCAATTCTGAAATTTTTTGCTTTTTCCTGCTAATCCTAGCATGATAAAGAAGATTCAAAGAGAGTGAGATGCCAGCTCCTTTCATTCAGTCAGTAGCTTCAAACATTTCTGGACGTTTTTCAATGGCAAAAATCAATGAATATTGTAAATGCACAAACAGTAATATCTCCACATTGCAACGTGCAATTCTGAAATTTTTTGCTTTTTCCTGCTCCTCTTAGCATGATAAAGAAGATTCAAAGAGAGTGAGATGCCAGCTCTTTTCATTCAGTCAGTAGCTTCAAACATTTCTGGTATATGAATAACATGATGTTTTTCAATGGCAAAAATCAATGAATATTGCAAATGCACAAACAGTAATTTCTCCGCATTGCAAGGTGCAATTCTGAAATTTTTTGCTTTTTCCTGCTAATCCTAGCATGATAAAGAATATTCAAAGAGAGTGAGATGCCAGCTCCTTTCATTCAGTCAGTAGCTTCAAACATTTCTGGACGTTTTTCAATGGCAAAAATCAATGAATATTGTAAATGCACAAACAGTAATATCTCCACATTGCAAGGTGCAATTCTGAAATTTTTTGCTTTTTCCTGCTCCTCTTAGCATGATAAAGAAGATTCAAAGAGAGTGAGATGCCAGCTCTTTTCATTCAGTCAGTAGCTTCAAACATTTCTGGTATATGAATAACATGATGTTTTTCAATGGCAAAAATCAATGAATATTGTAAATGCACAAACAGTAATTTCTCCGCATTGCAAGGTGCAATTCTGAAATTTTTTGCTTTTTCCTGCTAATCCTAGCATGATAAAGAAGATTCAAAGAGAGTGAGATCCCAGCTCCTTTCATTCAGTCAGTAGCTTCAAACATTTCTGGACGTTTTTCAATGGCAAAAATCAATGAATATTGTAAATGCACAAACAGTAATATCTCCACATTGCAAGGTGCAATTCTGAAATTTTTTGCTTTTTCCTGCTCCTCTTAGCATGATAAAGAAGATTCAAAGAGAGTGAGATGCCAGATCTTTTCATTCAGTCAGTAGCTTCAAACATTTCTGGTATATGAATAACATGATGTTTTTCAATGGCAAAAATCAATGAATATTGCAAATGCACAAACAGTAATTTCTCCGCATTGCAAGGTGCAATTCTGAAATTTTTTGCTTTTTCCTGCTAATCCTAGCATGATAAAGAAGATTCAAAGAGAGTGAGATGCCAGCTCCTTTCATTCAGTCAGTAGCTTCAAACATTTCTGGACGTTTTTCAATGGCAAAAATCAATGAATATTGTAAATGCACAAACAGTAATATCTCCACATTGCAAGGTGCAATTCTGAAATTTTTTGCTTTTTCCTGCTCCTCTTAGCATGATAAAGAAGATTCAAAGAGAGTGAGATGCCAGCTCTTTTCATTCAGTCAGTAGCTTCAAACATTTCTGGTATATGAATAACATGATGTTTTTCAATGGCAAAAATCAATGAATATTGTAAATGCACAAACAGTAATAACTCCACATTGCAAGGTGCAATTCTGAAATTTTTTGCTTTTTCCTGCTAATCCTAGCATGATAAAAAAGATTCAAAGAGAGTGAGATGCCAGCTCCTTTCATTCAGTCAGTAGCTTCAAACATTTCTGGACGTTTTTCAATGGCAAAAATCAATGAATATTGCAAATGCACAAACAGTAATATCTCCACATTGCAAGGTGCAATTCTGAAATTTTTTGCTTTTTCCTGCTAATCCTGGCATGATAAAGAAGATTCAAAGAGAGTGAGATGCCAGCTCTTTTCATTCAGTCAGTAGCTTCAAACATTTCTGGTATATGAATAACATGATGTTTTTCAATGGCAAAAATCAATGAATATTGTAAATGCACAAACAGTAATTTCTCCGCATTGCAAGGTGCAATTCTGAAATTTTTTGCTTTTTCCTGCTAATCCTAGCATGATAAAGAAGATTCAAAGAGAGTGAGATGCCAGCTCCTTTCATTCAGTCAGTAGCTTCAAACATTTCTGGACGTTTTTCAATGGCAAAAATCAATGAATATTGTAAATGCACAAACAGTAATATCTCCACATTGCAAGGTGCAATTCTGAATTTTTTTGCTTTTTCCTGCTCCTCTTAGCATGATAAAGAAGATTCAAAGAGAGTGAGATGCCAGCTCTTTTCATTCAGTCAGTAGCTTCAAACATTTCTGGTATATGAATAACATGATGTTTTTCAATGGCAAAAATCAATGAATATTGTAAATGCACAAACAGTAATATCTCCACATTGCAAGGTGCAATTCTGAAATTTTTTGCTTTTTCCTGCTAATCCTAGCATGATAAAGAAGATTCAAAGAGAGTGAGATGCCAGCTCCTTTCATTCAGTCAGTAGCTTCAAACATTTCTGGACATTTTTCAATGGCAAAAATCAATGAATATTGTAAATGCACAAACAGTAATAACTCCACATTGCAAGGTGCAATTCTGAATTTTTTTGCTTTTTCCTGCTAATCCTAGCATGATAAAGAAGATTCAAAGAGAGTGAGATGCCAGCTCCTTTCATTCAGTCAGTAGCTTCAAACATTTCTGGACGTTTTTCAATGGCAAAAATCAATGAATATTGTAAATGCACAAACAGTAATATCTCCACATTGCAAGGTGCAAATCTGAATTTTTTTGCTTTTTCCTGCTAATCCTAGCATGATAAAGAAGATTCAAAGAGAGTGAGATGCCAGCTCTTTTCATTCAGTCAGTAGCTTCAAACATTTCTGGTATATGAATAACATGATGTTTTTCAATGGCAAAAATCAATGAATATTGTAAATGCACAAACAGTAATTTCTCCGCATTGCAAGGTGCAATTCTGAAATTTTTTGCTTTTTCCTGCTAATCCTAGCATGATAAAGAAGATTCAAAGAGAGTGAGATGCCAGCTCCTTTCATTCAGTCAGTAGCTTCAAACATTTCTGGACGTTTTTCAATGGCAAAAATCAATGAATATTGTAAATGCACAAACAGTAATATCTCCACATTGCAAGGTGCAATTCTGAAATTTTTTGCTTTTTCCTGCTCCTCTTAGCATGATAAAGAAGATTCAAAGAGAGTGAGATGCCAGCTCTTTTCATTCAGTCAGTAGCTTCAAACATTTCTGGTATATGAATAACATGATGTTTTTCAATGGCAAAAAGCAATGAATATTGTAAATGCACAAACAGTAATTTCTCCGCATTGCAAGGTGCAATTCTGAATTTTTTTGCTTTTTCCTGCTAATCCTAGCATGATAAAGAAGATTCAAAGAGAGTGAGATGCCACGACCTTTCATTCAGTCAGTAGCTTCAAACATTTCTGGACGTTTTTCAATGGCAAAAATCAATGAATATTGTAAATGCACAAAGAGTAATATCTCCACATTGCAACGTGCAATTCTGAAATTTTTTGCTTTTTCCTGCTAATCCTAGCATGATAAAGAAGATTCAAAGAGAGTGAGATGCCAGCTCCTTTCATTCAGTCAGTAGCTTCAAACATTTCTGGACGTTTTTCAATGGCAAAAATCAATGAATATTGTAAATGCACAAACAGTAATATCTCCACATTGCAAGGTGCAATTCTGAAATTTTTTGCTTTTTCCTGCTAATCCTGGCATGATAAAGAAGATTCAAAGAGAGTGAGATGCCAGCTCTTTTCATTCAGTCAGTAGCTTCAAACATTTCTGGTATATGAATAACATGATGTTTTTCAATGGCAAAAATCAATGAATATTGTAAATGCACAAACAGTAATTTCTCCGCATTGCAAGGTGCAATTCTGAAATTTTTTGCTTTTTCCTGCTAATCCTAGCATGATAAAGAAGATTCAAAGAGAGTGAGATGCCAGCTCCTTTCATTCAGTCAGTAGC
The DNA here is from genome assembly GCF_046119375.1 of Phyllobates terribilis. Taxonomy (NCBI): domain Eukaryota; kingdom Metazoa; phylum Chordata; class Amphibia; order Anura; family Dendrobatidae; genus Phyllobates; species Phyllobates terribilis. The sequence goes on along the minus strand of NW_027367456.1, from coordinate 21,200 downwards.
TTCAAACATTTCTGGACGTTCTTCAATGGCAAAAATCAGTGAATATTTGTAAATGCACAAACAGTAATATCTCCACATTGCAAGGTGCAATTCTGAAATTTTTTGCTTTTTCCTGCTCCTCTTAGCATGATAAAGAAGATTCAAAGAGAGTGAGATGCCAGCTCTTTTCATTCAGTCAGTAGCTTCAAACATTTCTGGTATATGAATAACATGATGTTTTTCAATGGCAAAAATCAATGAATATTGTAAATGCACAAACAGTAATTTCTCCGCATTGCAAGGTGCAATTCTGAAATTTTTTGCTTTTTCCTGCTAATCCTAGCATGATAAAGAAGATTCAAAGAGAGTGAGATGCCAGCTCCTTTCATTCAGTCAGTAGCTTCAAACATTTCTGGACGTTTTTCAATGGCAAAAATCAATGAATATTGTAAATGCACAAACAGTAATATCTCCACATTGCAACGTGCAATTCTGAAATTTTTTGCTTTTTCCTGCTCCTCTTAGCATGATAAAGAAGATTCAAAGAGAGTGAGATGCCAGCTCTTTTCATTCAGTCAGTAGCTTCAAACATTTCTGGTATATGAATAACATGATGTTTTTCAATGGCAAAAATCAATGAATATTGCAAATGCACAAACAGTAATTTCTCCGCATTGCAAGGTGCAATTCTGAAATTTTTTGCTTTTTCCTGCTAATCCTAGCATGATAAAGAATATTCAAAGAGAGTGAGATGCCAGCTCCTTTCATTCAGTCAGTAGCTTCAAACATTTCTGGACGTTTTTCAATGGCAAAAATCAATGAATATTGTAAATGCACAAACAGTAATATCTCCACATTGCAAGGTGCAATTCTGAAATTTTTTGCTTTTTCCTGCTCCTCTTAGCATGATAAAGAAGATTCAAAGAGAGTGAGATGCCAGCTCTTTTCATTCAGTCAGTAGCTTCAAACATTTCTGGTATATGAATAACATGATGTTTTTCAATGGCAAAAATCAATGAATATTGTAAATGCACAAACAGTAATTTCTCCGCATTGCAAGGTGCAATTCTGAAATTTTTTGCTTTTTCCTGCTAATCCTAGCATGATAAAGAAGATTCAAAGAGAGTGAGATGCCAGCTCCTTTCATTCAGTCAGTAGCTTCAAACATTTCTGGACGTTTTTCAATGGCAAAAATCAATGAATATTGTAAATGCACAAACAGTAATATCTCCACATTGCAACGTGCAATTCTGAAATTTTTTGCTTTTTCCTGCTCCTCTTAGCATGATAAAGAAGATTCAAAGAGAGTGAGATGCCAGCTCTTTTCATTCAGTCAGTAGCTTCAAACATTTCTGGTATATGAATAACATGATGTTTTTCAATGGCAAAAATCAATGAATATTGCAAATGCACAAACAGTAATTTCTCCGCATTGCAAGGTGCAATTCTGAAATTTTTTGCTTTTTCCTGCTAATCCTAGCATGATAAAGAATATTCAAAGAGAGTGAGATGCCAGCTCCTTTCATTCAGTCAGTAGCTTCAAACATTTCTGGACGTTTTTCAATGGCAAAAATCAATGAATATTGTAAATGCACAAACAGTAATATCTCCACATTGCAAGGTGCAATTCTGAAATTTTTTGCTTTTTCCTGCTCCTCTTAGCATGATAAAGAAGATTCAAAGAGAGTGAGATGCCAGCTCTTTTCATTCAGTCAGTAGCTTCAAACATTTCTGGTATATGAATAACATGATGTTTTTCAATGGCAAAAATCAATGAATATTGTAAATGCACAAACAGTAATTTCTCCGCATTGCAAGGTGCAATTCTGAAATTTTTTGCTTTTTCCTGCTAATCCTAGCATGATAAAGAAGATTCAAAGAGAGTGAGATCCCAGCTCCTTTCATTCAGTCAGTAGCTTCAAACATTTCTGGACGTTTTTCAATGGCAAAAATCAATGAATATTGTAAATGCACAAACAGTAATATCTCCACATTGCAAGGTGCAATTCTGAAATTTTTTGCTTTTTCCTGCTCCTCTTAGCATGATAAAGAAGATTCAAAGAGAGTGAGATGCCAGCTCTTTTCATTCAGTCAGTAGCTTCAAACATTTCTGGTATATGAATAACATGATGTTTTTCAATGGCAAAAATCAATGAATATTGTAAATGCACAAACAGTAATAACTCCACATTGCAAGGTGCAATTCTGAAATTTTTTGCTTTTTCCTGCTAATCCTAGCATGATAAAAAAGATTCAAAGAGAGTGAGATGCCAGCTCCTTTCATTCAGTCAGTAGCTTCAAACATTTCTGGACGTTTTTCAATGGCAAAAATCAATGAATATTGCAAATGCACAAACAGTAATATCTCCACATTGCAAGGTGCAATTCTGAAATTTTTTGCTTTTTCCTGCTAATCCTGGCATGATAAAGAAGATTCAAAGAGAGTGAGATGCCAGCTCTTTTCATTCAGTCAGTAGCTTCAAACATTTCTGGTATATGAATAACATGATGTTTTTCAATGGCAAAAATCAATGAATATTGTAAATGCACAAACAGTAATTTCTCCGCATTGCAAGGTGCAATTCTGAAATTTTTTGCTTTTTCCTGCTAATCCTAGCATGATAAAGAAGATTCAAAGAGAGTGAGATGCCAGCTCCTTTCATTCAGTCAGTAGCTTCAAACATTTCTGGACGTTTTTCAATGGCAAAAATCAATGAATATTGTAAATGCACAAACAGTAATATCTCCACATTGCAAGGTGCAATTCTGAATTTTTTTGCTTTTTCCTGCTCCTCTTAGCATGATAAAGAAGATTCAAAGAGAGTGAGATGCCAGCTCTTTTCATTCAGTCAGTAGCTTCAAACATTTCTGGTATATGAATAACATGATGTTTTTCAATGGCAAAAATCAATGAATATTGTAAATGCACAAACAGTAATATCTCCACATTGCAAGGTGCAATTCTGAAATTTTTTGCTTTTTCCTGCTAATCCTAGCATGATAAAGAAGATTCAAAGAGAGTGAGATGCCAGCTCCTTTCATTCAGTCAGTAGCTTCAAACATTTCTGGACATTTTTCAATGGCAAAAATCAATGAATATTGTAAATGCACAAACAGTAATAACTCCACATTGCAAGGTGCAATTCTGAATTTTTTTGCTTTTTCCTGCTAATCCTAGCATGATAAAGAAGATTCAAAGAGAGTGAGATGCCAGCTCCTTTCATTCAGTCAGTAGCTTCAAACATTTCTGGACGTTTTTCAATGGCAAAAATCAATGAATATTGTAAATGCACAAACAGTAATATCTCCACATTGCAAGGTGCAATTCTGAAATTTTTTGCTTTTTCCTGCTAATCCTAGCATGATAAAGAAGATTCAAAGAGAGTGAGATGCCAGCTCTTTTCATTCAGTCAGTAGCTTCAAACATTTCTGGTATATGAATAACATGATGTTTTTCAATGGCAAAAATCAATGAATATTGTAAATGCACAAACAGTAATTTCTCCGCATTGCAAGGTGCAATTCTGAAATTTTTTGCTTTTTCCTGCTAATCCTAGCATGATAAAGAAGATTCAAAGAGAGTGAGATGCCAGCTCCTTTCATTCAGTCAGTAGCTTCAAACATTTCTGGACGTTTTTCAATGGCAAAAATCAATGAATATTGTAAATGCACAAACAGTAATATCTCCACATTGCAAGGTGCAATTCTGAAATTTTTTGCTTTTTCCTGCTCCTCTTAGCATGATAAAGAAGATTCAAAGAGAGTGAGATGCCAGCTCTTTTCATTCAGTCAGTAGCTTCAAACATTTCTGGTATATGAATAACATGATGTTTTTCAATGGCAAAAAGCAATGAATATTGTAAATGCACAAACAGTAATTTCTCCGCATTGCAAGGTGCAATTCTGAATTTTTTTGCTTTTTCCTGCTAATCCTAGCATGATAAAGAAGATTCAAAGAGAGTGAGATGCCACGACCTTTCATTCAGTCAGTAGCTTCAAACATTTCTGGACGTTTTTCAATGGCAAAAATCAATGAATATTGTAAATGCACAAAGAGTAATATCTCCACATTGCAACGTGCAATTCTGAAATTTTTTGCTTTTTCCTGCTAATCCTAGCATGATAAAGAAGATTCAAAGAGAGTGAGATGCCAGCTCCTTTCATTCAGTCAGTAGCTTCAAACATTTCTGGACGTTTTTCAATGGCAAAAATCAATGAATATTGTAAATGCACAAACAGTAATATCTCCACATTGCAAGGTGCAATTCTGAAATTTTTTGCTTTTTCCTGCTAATCCTGGCATGATAAAGAAGATTCAAAGAGAGTGAGATGCCAGCTCTTTTCATTCAGTCAGTAGCTTCAAACATTTCTGGTATATGAATAACATGATGTTTTTCAATGGCAAAAATCAATGAATATTGTAAATGCACAAACAGTAATTTCATCGCATTGCAAGGTGCAATTCTGAAATTTTTTGCTTTTTCCTGCTAATCCTAGCATGATAAAGAAGATTCAAAGAGAGTGAGATGCCAGCTCCTTTCATTCAGTCAGTAGCTTCAAACATTTCTGGACGTTTTTCAATGGCAAAAATCAATGAATATTGTAAATGCACAAACAGTAATATCTCCACATTGCAAGGTGCAATTCTGAAATTTTTTGCTTTTTCCTGCTCCTCTTAGCATGATAAAGAAGATTCAAAGAGAGTGAGATGCCAGCTCTTTTCATTCAGTCAGTAGCTTCAAACATTTCTGGTATATGAATAACATGATGTTTTTCAATGGCAAAAATCAATGAATATTGTAAATGCACAAACAGTAATTTCTCCACATTGCAAGGTGCAATTCTGAAATTTTTTGCTTTTTCCTGCTAATCCTAGCATGATAAAGAAGATTCAAAGAGAGTGAGATGCCAGCTCCTTTCATTCAGTCAGTAGCTTCAAACATTTCTGGACGTTTTTCAATGGCAAAAATCAATGAATATTGTAAATGCACAAACAGTAATATCTCCACATTGCAAGGTGCAATTCTGAAATTTTTTGCTTTTTCCTGCTAATCCTGGCATGATAAAGAAGATTCAAAGAGAGTGAGATGCCAGCTCTTTTCATTCAGTCAGTAGCTTCAAACATTTCTGGTATATGAATTACATGATGTTTTTCAATGGCAAAAATCAATGAATATTGTAAATGCACAAACAGTAATTTCTCCGCATTGCAAGGTGCAATTCTGAAATTTTTTGCTTTTTCCTGCTAATCCTAGCATGATAAAGAAGATTCAAAGAGAGTGAGATGCCAGCTCCTTTCATTCAGTCAGTAGCTTCAAACATTTCTGGACGTTTTTCAATGGCAAAAATCAATGAATATTGTAAATGCACAAACAGTAATATCTCCACATTGCAAGGTGCAATTCTGAAATTTTTTGCTTTTTCCTGCTCCTCTTAGCATGATAAAGAAGATTCAAAGAGAGTGAGATGCCAGCTCTTTTCATTCAGTCAGTAGCTTCAAACATTTCTGGTATATGAATAACATGATGTTTTTCAATGGCAAAAATCAATGAATATTGTAAATGCACAAACAGTAATTTCTCCGCATTGCAAGGTGCAATTCTGAAATTTTTTGCATTTTCCTGCTAATCCTAGCATGATAAAGAAGATTCAAAGAGAGTGAGATGCCAGCTCCTTTCATTCAGTCAGTAGCTTCAAACATTTCTGGACGTTTTTCAATGGCAAAAATCAATGAATATTGTAAATGCACAAACAGTAATATCTCCACATTGCAAGGTGCAATTCTGAAAATTTTTGCTTTTTCCTGCTCCTCTTAGCATGATAAAGATTCAAAGAGAGTGAGATTCCAGCTCTTTTCATTCAGTCAGTAGCTTCAAACATTTCTGGTATATGAATAACATGATGTTTTTCAATGGCAAAAATCAATGAATATTGTAAATGCACAAACAGTAATTTCTCCGCATTGCAAGGTGCAATTCTGAAATTTTTTGCTTTTTCCTGCTAATCCTAGCATGATAAAGAAGATTCAAAGAGAGTGAGATGCCAGCTCCTTTCATTCAGTCAGTAGCTTCAAACATTTCTGGACGTTTTTCAATGGCAAAAATCAATGAATATTGTAAATGCACAAACAGTAATATCTCCACATTGCAAGGTGCAATTCTGAAATTTTTTGCTTTTTCCTGCTAATCCTGGCATGATAAAGAACATTCAAAGAGAGTGAGATGCCAGCTCTTTTCATTCAGTCAGTAGCTTCAAACATTTCTGGTATATGAATAACATGATGTTTTTCAATGGCAAAAATCAATGAATATTGTAAATGCACAAACAGTAATTTCTCCGCATTGCAAGGTGCAATTCTGAAATTTTTTGCTTTTTCCTGCTAATCCTAGCATGATAAAGAAGATTCAAAGAGAGTGAGATGCCAGCTCCTTTCATTCAGTCAGTAGCTTCAAACATTTCTGGACGTTTTTCAATGGCAAAAATCAATGAATATTGTAAATGCACAAACAGTAATATCTCCACATTGCAAGGTGCAATTCTGAAATTTTTTGCTTTTTCCTGCTCCTCAGCATGATAAAGAAGATTCAAAGAGAGTGAGATGCCAGCTCTTTTCATTCAGTCAGTAGCTTCAAACATTTCTGGTATATGAATAACATGATGTTTTTCAATGGCAAAAATCAATGAATATTGTAAATGCACAAACAGTAATTTCTCCGCATTGCAAGGTGCAATTCTGAAATTTTTTGCTTTTTCCTGCTAATCCTAGCATGATAAAGAAGATTCAAAGAGAGTGAGATGCCAGCTCCTTTCATTCAGTCAGTAGCTTCAAACATTTCTGGACGTTTTTCAATGGCAAAAATCAATGAATATTGTAAATGCACAAACAGTAATATCTCCACATTGCAAGGTGCAATTCTGAAATTTTTTGCTTTTTCCTGCTAATCCTGGCATGATAAAGAAGATTCAAAGAGAGTGAGATGCCAGTTCTTTTCATTCAGTCAGTAGCTTCAAACATTTCTGGTATATGAATAACATGATGTTTTTCAATGGCAAAAATCAATGAATATTGTAAATGCACAAACAGTAATTTCTCCGCATTGCAAGGTGCAATTCTGAAATTTTTTGCTTTTTCCTGCTAATCCTAGCATGATAAAGAAGATTCAAAGAGAGTGAGATGCCAGCTACTTTCATTCAGTCAGTAGGTTCAAACATTTCTGGACGTTTTTCAATGGCAAAAATCAATGAATATTGAAAATGCACAAACAGTAATATCTCCACATTGCAAGGTGCAATTCTGAAATTTTTTGCTTTTTCCTGCTCCTCTTAGCATGATAAAGAAGATTCAAAGAGAGTGAGATGCCAGCTCTTTTCATTCAGTCAGTAGCTTCAAACATTTCTGGTATATGAATAACATGATGTTTTTCAATGGCAAAAATCAATGAATATTGTAAATGCACAAACAGTAATTTCTCCGCATTGCAAGGTGCAATTCTGAAATTTTTTGCTTTTTCCTGCTAATCCTAGCATGATAAAGAAGATTCAAAGAGAGTGAGATGCCAGCTCCTTTCATTCAGTCAGTAGCTTCAAACATTTCTGGACGTTTTTCAATGGCAAAAATCAATGAATATTGTAAATGCACAAACAGTAATATCTCCACATTGCAAGGTGCAATTCTGAAATTTTTTGCTTTTTCCTGCTCCTCTTAGCATGATAAAGATTAAAAGAGAGTGAGATGCCAGCTCTTTTAATTCAGTCAGTAGCTTCAAACATTTCTGGTATATGAATAACATGATGTTTTTCAATGGCAAAAATCAATGAATATTGTAAATGCACAAACAGTAATTTCTCCGCATTGCAAGGTGCAATTCTGAAATTTTTTGCTTTTTCCTGCTAATCCTAGCATAATAAAGAAGATTCAAAGAGAGTGAGATGCCAGCTCCTTTCATTCAGTCAGTAGCTTCAAACATTTCTGGACGTTTTTCAATGGCAAAAATCAATGAATATTGTAAATGCGCAAACAGTAATATCTCCACATTGCAAGGTGCAATTCTGAAATTTTTTGCTTTTTCCTGCTAATCCTGGCATGATAAAGAAGATTCAAAGAGAGTGAGATGCCAGCTCTTTTCATTCAGTCAGTAGCTTCAAACATTTCTGGTATATGAATAACATGATGTTTTTCAATGGCAAAAATCAATGAATATTGTAAATGCACAAACAGTAATTTCTCCGCATTGCAAGGTGCAATTCTGAAATTTTTTGCTTTTTCCTGCTAATCCTAGCATGATAAAGAAGATTCAAAGAGAGTGAGATGCCAGCTCCTTTCATTCAGTCAGTAGCTTCAAACATTTCTGGACGTTTTTCAATGGCAAAAATCAATGAATATTGTAAATGCACAAACAGTAATATCTCCACATTGCAAGGTGCAATTCTGAAATTTTTTGCTTTTTCCTGCTCCTCTTAGCATGATAAAGAAGATTCAAAGAGAGTGAGATGCCAGCTCTTTTCATTCAGTCAGTAGCTTCAAACATTTCTGGTATATGAATAACATGATGTTTTTCAATGGCAAAAATCAATGAATATTGTAAATGCACAAACAGTAATTTCTCCGCATTGCAAGGTGCAATTCTGAAATTTTTTGCTTTTTCCTGCTAATCCTAGCATGATAAAGAAGATTCAAAGAGAGTGAGATGCCAGCTCCTTTCATTCAGTCAGTAGCTTCAAACATTTCTGGACGTTTTTCAATGGCAAAAATCAATGAATATTGTAAATGCACAAACAGTAATATCTCCACATTGCAAGGTGCAATTCTGAAATTTTTTGCTTTTTCCTGCTCCTCTTAGCATGATAAAGATTCAAAGAGAGTGAGATTCCAGCTCTTTTCATTCAGTCAGTAGCTTCAAACATTTCTGGTATATGAATAACATGATGTTTTTCAATGGCAAAAATCAATGAATATTGTAAATGCACAAACAGTAATTTCTCCGCATTGCAAGGTGCAATTCTGAAATTCTTTGCTTTTTCCTGCTAATCCTAGCATGATAAACAAGATTCAAAGAGAGTGAGATGCCAGCTCCTTTCATTCAGTCAGTAGCTTCAAACATTTCTGGACGTTTTTCAATGGCAAAAATCAATGAATATTGTAAATGCACAAACAGTAATATCTCCACATTGCAAGGTGCAATTCTGAAATTTTTTGCTTTTTCCTGCTAATCCTGGCATGATAAAGAAGATTCAAAGAGAGTGAGATGCCAGCTCTTTTCATTCAGTCAGTAGCTTCAAACATTTCTGGTATATGAATAACATGATGTTTTTCAATGGCAAAAATCAATGAATATTGTAAATGCACAAACAGTAATTTCTCCGCATTGCAAGGTGCAATTCTGAAATTTTTTGCTTTTTCCTGCTAATCCTAGCATGATAAAGAAGATTCAAAGAGAGTGAGATGCCAGCTCCTTTCATTCAGTCAGTAGCTTCAAACATTTCTGGACGTTTTTCAATGGCAAAAATCAATGAATATTGTAAATGCACAAACAGTAATATCTCCACATTGCAAGGTGCAATTCTGAAATTTTTTGCTTTTTCCTGCTCCTCTTAGCATGATAAAGAAGATTCAAAGAGAGTGAGATGCCAGCTCTTTTCATTCAGTCAGTAGCTTCAAACATTTCTGGTATATGAATAACATGATGTTTTTCAATGGCAAAAATCAATGAATATTGTAAATGCACAAACAGTAATTTCTCCGCATTGCAAGGTGCAATTCTGAAATTTTTTGCTTTTTCCTGCTAATCCTAGCATGATAAAGAAGATTCAAAGAGAGTGAGATGCCAGCTCCTTTCATTCAGTCAGTAGCTTCAAACATTTCTGGACGTTTTTCAATGGCAAAAATCAATGAATATTGTAAATGCACAAACAGTAATATCTCCACATTGCAAGGTGCAATTCTGAAATTTTTTGCTTTTTCCTGCTCCTCTTAGCATGATAAAGAAGATTCAAAGAGAGTGAGATGCCAGCTCTTTTCATTCAGTCAGTAGCTTCAAACATTTCTGGTATATGAATAACATGATGTTTTTCAATGGCAAAAATCAATGAATATTGTAAATGCACAAACAGTAATTTCTCCGCATTGCAAGGTGCAATTCTGAAATTTTTTGCTTTTTCCTGCTAATCCTAGCATGATAAAGAAGATTCAAAGAGAGTGAGATGCCAGCTCCTTTCATTCAGTCAGTAGCTTCAAACATTTCTGGACGTTTTTCAATGGCAAAAATCAATGAATATTGTAAATGCACAAACAGTAATATCTCCACATTGCAAGGTGCAATTCTGAAATTTTTTGCTTTTTCCTGCTCCTCTTAGCATGATAAAGAAGATTCAAAGAGAGTGAGATGCCAGCTCTTTTCATTCAGTCAGTAGCTTCAAACATTTCTGGTATATGAATAACATGATGTTTTTCAATGGCAAAAATCAATGAATATTGTAAATGCACAAACAGTAATTTCTCCGCATTGCAAGGTGCAATTCTGAAATTTTTTGCTTTTTCCTGCTAATCCTAGCATGATAAAGAAGATTCAAAGAGAGTGAGATGCCAGCTCCTTTCATTCAGTCAGTAGCTTCAAACATTTCTGGACGTTTTTCAATGGCAAAAATCAATGAATATTGTAAATGCACAAACAGTAATATCTCCACATTGCAACGTGCAATTCTGAAATTTTTTGCTTTTTCCTGCTAATCCTGGCATGATAAAGAAGATTCAAAGAGAGTGAGATTCCAGCTCTTTTCATTCAGTCAGTAGCTTCAAACATTTCTGGTATATGAATAACATGATGTTTTTCAATGGCAAAAATCAATGAATATTGTAAATGCACAAACAGTAATTTCTCCGCATTGCAAGGTGCAATTTGAAATTTTTTGCTTTTTCCTGCTAATCCTAGCAAGATAAAGAAGATTCAAAGAGAGTGAGATGCCAGCTCCTTTCATTCAGTCAGTAGCTTCAAACATTTCTGGACGTTTTTCAATGGCAAAAATCAATGAATATTGTAAATGCACAAACAGTAATATCTCCACATTGCAAGGTGCAATTCTGAAATTTTTTGCTTTTTCCTGCTCCTCTTAGCATGATAAAGAAGATTCAAAGAGAGTGAGATGCCAGCTCTTTTCATTCAGTCAGTAGCTTCAAACATTTCTGGTATATGAATAACATGATGTTTTTCAATGGCAAAAATCAATGAATATTGTAAATGCACAAACAGTAATTTTTCCGCATTGCATGGTGCAATTCTGAAATTTTTTGCTTTTTCCTGCTAATCCTAGCATGATAAAGAAGATTCAAAGAGAGTGAGATGCCAGCTCCTTTCATTCAGTCAGTAGCTTCAAACATTTCTGGACGTTTTTCAATGGCAAAAATCAATGAATATTGTAAATGCACAAACAGTAATATCTCCACATTGCAAGGTGCAATTCTGAAATTTTTTGCTTTTTCCTGCTCCTCTTAGCATGATAAAGAAGATTCAAAGAGAGTGAGATGCCAGCTCTTTTCATTCAGTCAGTAGCTTCAAACATTTCTGGTATATGAATAACATGATGTTTTTCAATGGCAAAAATCAATGAATATTGTAAATGCACAAACAGTAATTTCTCCGCATTGCAAGGTTCAATTCTGAAATTTTTTGCTTTTTCCTGCTAATCCTAGCATGATAAAGAAGATTCAAAGAGAGTGAGATGCCAGCTCCTTTCATTCAGTCAGTAGCTTCAAACATTTCTGGACGTTTTTCAATGGCAGAAATCAATGAATATTGTAAATGCACAAACAGTAATATCTCCACATTGCAACGTGCAATTCTGAAATTTTTTGCTTTTTCCTGCTAATCCTGGCATGATAAAGAAGATTCAAAGAGAGTGAGATGCCAGCTCTTTTCATTCAGTCAGTAGCTTCAAACATTTCTGGTATATGAATAACATGATGTTTTTCAATGGCAAAAATCAATGAATATTGTAAATGCACAAACAGTAATTTCTCCGCATTGCAAGGTGCAATTTGAAATTTTTTGCTTTTTCCTGCTAATCCTAGCATGATAAAGAAGATTCAAAGAGAGTGAGATGCCAGCTCCTTTCATTCAGTCAGTAGCTTCAAACATTTCTGGACGTTTTTCAATGGCAAAAATCAATGAATATTGTAAATGCACAAACAGTAATATCTCCACATTGCAAGGTGCAATTCTGAAATTTTTTGCTTTTTCCTGCTCCTCTTAGCATGATAAAGAAGATTCAAAGAGAGTGAGATGCCAGCTCTTTTCATTCAGTCAGTAGCTTCAAACATTTCTGGTATATGAATAACATGATGTTTTTCAATGGCAAAAATCAATGAATATTGTAAATGCACAAACAGTAATTTTTCCGCATTGCAAGGTGCAATTCTGAAATTTTTTGCTTTTTCCTGCTAATCCTAGCATGATAAAGAAGATTCAAAGAGAGTGAGATGCCAGCTCCTTTCATTCAGTCAGTAGCTTCAAACATTTCTGGACGTTTTTCAATGGCAAAAATCAATGAATATTGTAAATGCACAAACAGTAATATCTCCACATTGCAAGGTGCAATTCTGAAATTTTTTGCTTTTTCCTGCTCCTCTTAGCATGATAAAGAAGATTCAAAGAGAGTGAGATGCCAGCTCTTTTCATTCAGTCAGTAGCTTCAAACATTTCTGGTATATGAATAACATGATGTTTTTCAATGGCAAAAATCAATGAATATTGTAAATGCACAAACAGTAATTTCTCCGCATTGCAAGGTGCAATTCTGAAATTTTTTGCTTTTTCCTGCTAATCCTAGCATGATAAAGAAGATTCAAAGAGAGTGAGATGCCAGCTCCTTTCATTCAGTCAGTAGCTTCAAACATTTCTGGACGTTTTTCAATGGCAAAAATCAATGAATATTGTAAATGCACAAACAGTAATATCTCCACATTGCAAGGTGCAATTCTGAAATTTTTTGCTTTTTCCTGCTCCTCTTAGCATGATAAAGAAGATTCAAAGAGAGTGAGATGCCAGCTCTTTTCATTCAGTCAGTAGCTTCAAACATTTCTGGTATATGAATAACATGATGTTTTTCAATGGCAAAAATCAATGAATATTGTAAATGCACAAACAGCAATTTCTCCGCATTGCAAGGTGCAATTCTGAAATTTTTTGCTTTTTCCTGCTAATCCTAGCATGATAAAGAAGATTCAAAGAGAGTGAGATGCCAGCTCCTTTCATTCAGTCAGTAGCTTCAAACATTTCTGGACGTTTTTCAATGGCAAAAATCAATGAATATTGTAAATGCACAAACAGTAATATCTCCACATTGCAAGGTGCAATTCTGAAATTTTTTGCTTTTTCCTGCTAATCCTGGCATGATAAAGAAGATTCAAAGAGAGTTAGATGCCAGCTCTTTTCATTCAGTCAGTAGCTTCAAACATTTCTGGTATATGAATAACATGATGTTTTTCAATGGCAAAAATCAATGAATATTGTAAATGCACAAACAGTAATTTCTCCGCATTGCAAGGTGCAATTCTGAAATTTTTTGCTTTTTCCTGCTAATCCTAGCATGATAAAGAAGATTCAAAGAGAGTGAGATGCCAGCTCCTTTCATTCAGTCAGTAGCTTCAAACATTTCTGGACGTTTTTCAATGGCAAAAATCAATGAATATTGTAAATGCACAAACAGTAATATCTCCACATTGCAACGTGCAATTCTGAAATTTTTTGCTTTTTCCTGCTCCTCTTAGCATGATAAAGAAGATTCAAAGAGAGTGAGATGCCAGCTCTTTTCATTCAGTCAGTAGCTTCAAACATTTCTGGTATATGAATAACATGATGTTTTTCAATGGCAAAAATCAATGAATATTGTAAATGCACAAACAGTAATTTCTCCGCATTGCAAGGTGCAATTCTGAAATTTTTTGCTTTTTCCTGCTAATCCTAGCATGATAAAGAAGATTCAAAGAGAGTGAGATGCCAGCTCCTTTCATTCAGTCAGTAGCTTCAAACATTTCTGGACGTTTTTCAATGGCAAAAATCAATGAATATTGTAAATGCACAAACAGTAATATCTCCACATTGCAAGGTGCAATTCTGAAATTTTTTGCTTTTTCCTGCTCCTCTTAGCATGATAAAGAAGAATCAAAGAGAGTGAGATGCCAGCTCTTTTCATTCAGTCAGTAGCTTCAAACATTTCTGGTATATGAATAACATGATGTTTTTCAATGGCAAAAATCAATGAATATTGTAAATGCACAAACAGTAATTTCTCCGCATTGCAAGGTGCAATTCTGAAATTTTTTGCTTTTTCCTGCTAATCCTAGCATGATAAAGAAGATTCAAAGAGAGTGAGATGCCAGCTCCTTTCATTCAGTCAGTAGCTTCAAACATTTCTGGACGTTTTTCAATGGCAAAAATCAATGAATATTGTAAATGCACAAACAGTAATATCTCTACATTGCAACGTGCAATTCTGAAATTTTTTGCTTTTTCCTGCTAATCCTGGCATGATAAAGAAGATTCAAAGAGAGTGAGATGCCAGCTCTTTTCATTCAGTCAGTAGCTTCAAACATTTCTGGTATATGAATAACATGATGTTTTTCAATGGCAAAAATCAATGAATATTGTAAATGCACAAACAGTAATTTCTCCGCATTGCAAGGTGCAATTTGAAATTTTTTGCTTTTTCCTGCTAATCCTAGCATGATAACGAAGATTCAAAGAGAGTGAGATGCCAGCTCCTTTCATTCAGTCAGTAGCTTCAAACATTTCTGGACGTTTTTCAATGGCAAAAATCAATGAATATTGTAATTGCACAAACAGTAATATCTCCACATTGCAAGGTGCAATTCTGAAATTTTTTGCTTTTTCCTGCTCCTCTTAGCATGATAAAGAAGATTCAAAGAGAGTGAGATGCCAGCTCTTTTCATTCAGTCAGTAGCTTCAAACATTTCTGGTATATGAATAACATGATGTTTTTCAATGGCAAAAATCAATGAATATTGTAAATGCACAAACAGTAATATCTATACATTGCAAGGTGCAATTCTGAAATTTTTTGCTTTTTCCTGCTAATCCTGGCATGATAAAGAAGATTCAAAGAGAGTTAGATGCCAGCTCTTTTCATTCAGTCAGTAGCTTCAAACATTTCTGGTATATGAATAACATGATGTTTTTCAATGGCAAAAATCAATGAATATTGTAAATGCACAAACAGTAATTTCTCCGCATTGCAAGGTGCAAATCTGAAATTTTTTGCTTTTTCCTGCTAATCCTAGCATGTTAAAGAAGATTCAAAGAGAGTGAGATGCCATCTCCTTTCATTCAGTCAGTAGCTTCAAACATTTCTGGACGTTTTTCAATGGCAAAAATCAATGAATATTGTAAATGCACAAACAGTAATATCTCCACATTGCAAGGTGCAATTCTGAAATTTTTTGCTTTTTCCTGCTCCTCTTAGCATGATAAAGAAGATTCAAAGAGAGTGAGATGCCAGCTCTTTTCATTCAGTCAGTAGCTTCAAACATTTCTGGTATATGAATAACATGATGTTTTTCAATGGCAAAAATCAATGAATATTGTAAATGCACAAACAGTAATTTCTCCGCATTGCAAGGTGCAATTCTGAAATTTTTTGCTTTTTCCTGCTAATCCTAGCATGATAAAGAAGATTCAAAGAGAGTGAGATGCCAGCTCCTTTCATTCAGTCAGTAGCTTCAAACATTTCTGGACGTTTTTCAATGGCAAAAATCAATGAATATTGTAAATGCACAAACAGTAATATCTCCACATTGCAAGGTGCAATTCTGAAATTTTTTGCTTTTTCCTGCTCCTCTTAGCATGATAAAGAAGATTCAAAGAGAGTGAGATGCCAGCTCTTTTCATTCAGTCAGTAGCTTCAAACATTTCAGGTATATGAATAACATGATGTTTTTCAATGGCAAAAATCAATGAATATTGTAAATGCACAAACAGTAATTTCTCCGCATTGCAAGGTGCAATTCTGAAATTTTTTGCTTTTTCCTGCTAATCCTAGCATGATAAAGAAGATTAAAAGAGAGTGAGATGCCAGCTCCTTTCATTCAGTCAGTAGCTTCAAACATTTCTGGACGTTTTTCAATGGCAAAAATCAATGAATATTGTAAATGCACAAACAGTAATATCTCCACATTGCAAGGTGCAATTCTGAAATTTTTTGCTTTTTCCTGCTAATCCTGGCATGATAAAGAAGATTCAAAGAGAGTGAGATGCCAGCTCTTTTCATTCAGTCAGTAGCTTCAAACATTTCTGGTATATGAATAACATGATGTTTTTCAATGGCAAAAATCAATGAATATTGTAAATGCACAAACAGTAATTTCTCCGCATTGCAAGGTGCAATTCTGAAATTTTTTGCTTTTTCCTGCTAATCCTAGCATGATAAAGAAGATTCAAAGAGAGTGAGATGCCAGCTCCTTTCGTTCAGTCAGTAGCTTCAAACATTTCTGGACGTTTTTCAATGGCAAAAATCAATGAATATTGTAAATGCACAAACAGTAATATCTCCACATTGCAAGGTGCAATTCTGAAATTTTTTGCTTTTTCCTGCTCCTCTTAGCATGATAAAGAAGATTCAAAGAGAGTGAGATGCCAGCTCTTTTCATTCAGTCAGTAGCTTCAAACATTTCTGGTATATGAATAACATGATGTTTTTCAATGGCAAAAATCAATGAATATTGTAAATGCACAAACAGTAATTTCTCCGCATTGCAAGGTGCAATTCTGAAAATTTTTGCGTTTTCCTGCTAATCCTAGCATGATAAAGAAGATTCAAAGAGAGTGAGATGCCAGCTCCTTTCATTCAGTCAGTAGCTTCAAACATTTCTGGACATTTTTCAATGGCAAAAATCAATGAATATTGTAAATGCACAAACAGTAATATCTCCACATTGCAAGGTGCAATTCTGAAATTTTTTGCTTTTTCTTGCTAATCCTGGCATGATAAAGAAGATTCAAAGAGAGTGAGATGCCAGCTCTTTTCATTCAGTCAGTAGCTTCAAACATTTCTGGTATATGAATAACATGATGTTTTCCAATGGCAAAAATCAATGAATATTGTAAATGCACAAACAGTAATTTCTCCGCATTGCAAGGTGCAATTCTGAAATTTTTTGCTTTTTCCTGCTAATCCTAGCATGATAAAGAAGATTCAAAGAGAGTGAGATGCCAGCTCCTTTCATTCAGTCAGTAGCTTCAAACATTTCTGGACGTTTTTCAATGGCAAAAATCAATGAATATTGTAAATGCACAAACAGTAATATCTCCACATTGCAAGGTGCAATTCTGAAATTTTTTGCTTTTTCCTGCTAATCCTGGCATGATAAAGAAGATTCAAAGAGAGTGAGATGCCAGCTCTTTTCATTCAGTCAGTAGCTTCAAACATATCTGGTATATGAATAACATGATGTTTTTCAATGGCAAAAATCAATGAATATTGTAAATGCACAAACAGTAATTTCTCCGCATTGCAAGGTGCAATTCTGAAATTTTTTGCTTTTTCCTGCTAATCCTAGCATGATAAAGAAGATTCAAAGAGAGTGAGATGCCAGCTCCTTTCATTCAGTCAGTAGCTTCAAACATTTCTGGCCTTTTTTCAAGGGCAAAAATCAATGAATATTGTAAATGCACAAACAGTAATATCTCCACATTGCAAGGTGCAATTCTGAAATTTTTTGCTTTTTCCTGCTCCTCTTAGCATGATAAAGAAGATTCAAAGAGAGTGAGATGCCAGCTCTTTTCATTCAGTCAGTAGCTTCAAACATTTCTGGTATATGAATAACATGATGTTTTTCAATGGCAAAAATCAATGAATATTGTAAATGCACAAACAGTAATTTCTCCGCATTGCAAGGTGCAATTCTGAAATTTTTTGCTTTTTCCTGCTAATCCTAGCATGATAAAGAAGATTCAAAGAGAGTGAGATGTCAGCTCCTTTCATTCAGTCAGTAGCTTCAAACATTTCTGGACGTTTTTCAATGGCAAAAATCAATGAATATTGTAAATGCACAAACAGTAATATCTCCACATTGCAACGTGCAATTCTGAAATTTTTTGCTTTTTCCTGCTCGTCTTAGCATGATAAAGAAGAGTCAAAGAGAGTGAGATGCCAGCTCTTTTCATTCAGTCAGTAGCTTCAAACATTTCTGGTATATGAATAACATGATGTTTTTCAATGGCAAAAATCAATGAATATTGTAAATGCACAAACAGTAATTTCTCCGCATTGCAAGGTGCAATTCTGAAATTTTTTGCTTTTTCCTGCTAATCCTAGCATGATAAAGAAGAATCAAAGAGAGTGAGATGCCAGCTCCTTTCATTCAGTCAGTAGCTTCAAACATTTCTGGACGTTTTTCAATGGCAAAAATCAATGAATATTGTAAATGCACAAACAGTAATATCTCCACATTGCAAGGTGCAATTCTGAAATTTTTTGCTTTTTCCTGCTCCTCTTAGCATGATAAAGATTCAAAGAGAGTGAGATGCCAGCTCTTTTCATTCAGTCAGTAGCTTCAAACATTTCTGGTATATGAATAACATGATGTTTTTCAATGGCAAAAATCAATGAATATTGTAAATGCACAAACAGTAATTTCTCCGCATTGCAAGGTGCAATTCTGAAATTTTTAGCTTTTTCCTGCTAATCCTAGCATGATAAGGAAGATTCAAAGAGAGTGAGATGCCAGCTCCTTTCATTCAGTCAGTAGCTTCAAACATTTCTGGATGTTTTTCAATGGCAAAAATCAATGAATATTGTAAATGCACAAACAGTAATATCTCCACATTGCAAGGTGCAATTCTGAAATTTTTTGCTTTTTCCTGCTCCTCTTAGCATGATAAAGATTCAAAGAGAGTGAGATGCCAGCTCTTTTCATTCAGTCAGTAGCTTCAAACATTTCTGGTATATGAATAACATGATGTTTTTCAATGGCAAAAATCAATGAATATTGTAAATGCACAAACAGTAATTTCTCCGCATTGCAAGGTGCAATTCTGAAATTTTTAGCTTTTTCCTGCTAATCCTAGCATGATAAGGAAGATTCAAAGAGAGTGAGATGCCAGCTCCTTTCATTCAGTCGGTAGCTTCAAACATTTCTGGACGTTTTTCAATGGCAAAAATCAATGAATATTGTAAATGCACAAACAGTAATATCTCCACATTGCAAGGTGCAATTCTGAAATTGTTTGCTTTTTCCTGCTAATCCTGGCATGATAAAGAAGATTCAAAGAGAGTGAGATGCCAGCTCTTTTCATTCAGTCAGTAGCTTCAAACATTTCTGGTATATGAATAACATGATGTTTTTCAATGGCAAAAATCAATGAATATTGTAAATGCACAAACAGTAATTTCTACGCATTGCAAGGTGCAATTCTGAAATTTTTTGCTTTTTCCTGCTAATCCTAGCATGATAAAGTAGATTCAAAGAGAGTGAGATGCCAGCTCCTTTCATTCAGTCAGTAGCTTCAAACATTTCTGGACGTTTTTCAATGGCAAAAATCAATGAATATTGTAAATGCACAAACAGTAATATCTCCACATTGCAACGTGCAATTCTGAAATTTTTTGCTTTTTCCTGCTCCTCTTAGCATGATAAAGAAGATTCAAAGAGAGTGAGATGCCAGCTCTTTTCATTCAGTCAGTAGCTTCAAACATTTCTTGTATATGAATAACATGATGTTTTTCAATGGCAAAAATCAATGAATATTGTAAATGCACAAACAGTAATTTCTCCGCATTGCAAGGTGCAATTGTGAAATTTTTTGCTTTTTCCTGCTAATCCTAGCATGATAAAGAAGATTCAAAGAGAGTGAGATGCCAGCTCCTTTCATTCAGTCAGTAGCTTCAAACATTTCTGGACGTTTTTCAATGGCAAAAATCAATGAATATTGTAAATGCACAAACAGTAATATCTCCACATTGCAAGGTGCAATTCTGAAATTTTTTGCTTTTTCCTGCTCCTCTTAGCATGATAAAGAAGATTCAAAGAGAGTGAGATGCCAGCTCTTTTCATTCAGTCAGTAGCTTCAAACATTTCTGGTATATGAATAACATGATGTTTTTCAATGGCAAAAATCAATGAATATTGTACATGAACAAACAGTAATATCTCCACATTGCAAGGTGCAATTCTGAAATTTTTTGCTTTTTCCTGCTAATCCTAGCATGATAAAGAAGATTCAAAGAGAGTGAGATGCCAGCTCCTTTCATTCAGTCAGTAGCTTCAAACATTTCTGGACATTTTTCAATGGCAAAAATCAATGAATATTGTAAATGCACAAACAGTAATAACTCCACATTGCAAGGTGCAATTCTGAAATTTTTTGCTTTTTCCTGCTAATCCTAGCATGATAAAGAAGATTCAAAGAGAGTGAGATGCCAGCTCTTTTCATTCAGTCAGTAGCTTCAAACATTTCTGGTATATGAATAACATGATGTTTTTCAATGGCAAAAATCAATGAATATTGTAAATGCACAAACAGTAATTTCTCCGCATTGCAAGGTGCAATTCTGAAATTTTTTGCTTTTTCCTGCTAATCCTAGCATGATAAAGAAGATTCAAAGAGAGTGAGATGCCAGATCCTTTCATTCAGTCAGTAGCTTCAAACATTTCTGGACGTTTTTCAATGGCAAAAATCAATGAATATTGTAAATGCACAAACAGTAAAATTTCCACATTGCAAGGTGCAATTCTGAAATTTTTTGCTTTTTCCTGCTCCTCTTAGCATGATAAAGAAGATTCAAAGAGAGTGAGATGCCAGCTCTTTTCATTCAGTCAGTGGCTTCAAACATTTCTGGTATATGAATAACATGATGTTTTTCAATGGCAAAAATCAATGAACATTGTAAATGCACAAACAGTAATTTCTCCGCATTGCAGGGTGCAATTCTGAAATTTTTTGCTTTTTCCTGCTAATCCTAGCATGATAAAGAAGATTCAAAGAGAGTGAGATGCCAGCTCCTTTCATTCAGTCAGTAGCTTCAAACATTTCTGGATGTTTTTCAATGGCAAAAATCAATGAATATTGTAAATGCACAAACAGTAATATCTCCACATTGCAAGGTGCAATTCTGAAATTTTTTGCTTTTTCCTGCTCCTCTTAGCATGATAAAGAAGATTCAAAGAGAGTGAGATGCCAGCTCTTTTCATTCAGTCAGTAGCTTCAACCATT
>NW_027367455.1:0-58014 GCF_046119375.1 Phyllobates terribilis | reverse complement strand
AGTAAGACTCGGTCCTTATACGGAAACAAGAGAAACAATGACAAAGCTTTCACTATTCAGTGAGAACCTTTCACTTTTTAGGGCCTGAAAAGAACTCACTAGCGATTATAATGAGACTAGAAACAATCTCTACACTCTAGTTTTTCTCTTTCTCAGTTGAATCCTTCTTACCACACTATAAGACTAAACTTTACACTCAAATTACAAAAGGGAGAGAGTACAATGAACCGGTTATCTGTTCATCCATTCCTCTTTGCTATTTATAGACTAGCTCTACTCTAGCTTTTCTATGAAGAGTCAGTCCAGCCACGTCGCCTCTTCATCCTGTTTGGTCAACAAGATTCCCTTTTTTTATGCTGCAACTGCTCACGCTCTGTGCAAGCTGGTTTGCAACTAGCTCAACTTTCATCTTAATCTTATCCGTACTCTGTTTATCTTCAAGCTCTAGCTTTACGTGTTGTGCACTCACTTAATTCTTTCTCTATTTACATCTGCTCCAAGTGACTATCTTAAGCTTGCAGCGACTCCCCTTGTACTTAAATTGATTCTCTAGTTCAGCTCCTATAAACCTATAACACTTAAACTCAAAGGATTAGTAAGATAGTTAATTTATTTTCATCAGAGAAAACTGGAAGGAACTGAATTACATGGGGGTCTAACTAATTTGATTATTCACACTGGGATGTATATTTCGACATGGATTAAACAGTTTCTGTAATTAAAGGAGTTCACATGCATTAATATATTGTTTGAATCAAGGAAAGATGAGGAAGAAGTAGTGTATTATTGATCAATGTAGTGATCAGAATGATCATTTAGTTCGATTACATGGAAGAGAGATTGCTTTATATACAAGCAAGAGTATAACTAACATAACATAATGTAAAATGAATGTCTTATACTAACGCCCCCCTCAGTTTTAAGGTGCTTGAAGAAGACCCAAACTAGACATAAGAGATTGATGTTTGGAACCACTTTAGAGGTTTGGTTAAAACATCAGCCAGCTGAGAATGAGTAGGCACATGACTTAGAGTAATAAGGCCCTGTTGTAACCTAAATCGAACAAATGGCAATCAATCTCGATATGCTTTGTCCTCTCATGGTAAACTGGATTTCTGGATATGTGGATGGCGGCCTGAGAGTCACATTTGACAGATATAGGTTGAATATGAGGCACATCTAACTCAGATAAAAGGCTTGAAAGCCAGGCTAACTCAACTATGAGCCTTCTGATTGATCTACATTGAGCTTCCTCCAATGAAAGTGGTATGGTGGTATGTTTCTTGGATTTCCATGAGATTGGGGAAGATCCTAAGAACACAATATAGCCACTGACACTCTTTCTTGAACATGTACAAGTTGCCTAGTCTGAGTCACAATAGGTTAAAAAGGATGAATCAAGAAAATTTGACAACAACATGCCAGAAGAAAGAGTGCCTTTGAGATACCTCAGTGTGTGTAAGGCATCCTTGAAATGTAAATGAGTAGGGAATTGCATGAACTGGCTGAGATGTTGAATGGCAAAGCAAACATCAGGTATTGAATTGCAAATGAAGTTGAGATTGCCCACCAACCGTCTATAAGGTGTTGGATCATCAAGAAAATTAGTAGATGAATATGTCAAATTCATGGTAGGATCCAAAGGACTTGATTTTATTGGAAGATTATCTGAATCAAAATCCTTCAAAACATCAAGTATGAATTTCCTCTGTGTCATGACAACTTCTGTGGTAGAATGGAGGAATTCAATGCCTAAAAAGAAGCTGAGGTTTCCAAGATCTTTGATTCTAAAAGTATAATCAAGGTAAGACTTAAGATTAGAAATGCCTTGCAAGTCATTTCCTGCAACCAGAATATCATCCACATATATAGCTAGAAATATGACCAATGAATTACTTTTCTTTGAAAATAAGGAGTAGTCATTGTCAGATTGAATATACCCTTGTGATGTCAAAGCCTCACAAAATTTGGAATGCCATTGCTTAGATGCCTGTTTAAGGCCATATAAGGACTTGTTCAGTCTACAAACTAAACCAGGTGTAGTAGGTAGACCAAGAGGTGGCTTCATGTAAGCTTCTTCTTGTAAATCCCCAAGAAGAAACGCATTATTGACATCAAGCTGACATATATGCCATTTATTCTTCATTGCAACTGTTATAAGGCTTCTAATAGTTGTCATTTTCACTACTGGTGAAAAAGTTTTTGAGTAGTCAATGCCCTCTTTCTGTGTACATCCTCTGATCACCAGTCTAGCTTTGTGTCTTTCCAAAGTCCCATCTGCCTTGTACTTTATTTTATAAACCCACTTAGAGCTAATGGTCTTCTTACTAGATGGTAAAGGTACCAAATCCCAGGTATGATTAGCATCTAAAGCATCCAACTCCTTATTCATGGCCTCCTGCCATTCAGGATAAGTATTTGCTACCTCAAAGGAGTATGGTTCTGTTAAGGATTGAGTACTTACATTAGTGAACAAAGCTTGACTTGTAGGAGACAAATCAGTGAAAGACAAGTGAGTGGAATAAGATGAACTGAGCAGACTGTCACAAGAAGCATTAGAGCATTCATAATCTTGCAAATAAGAAGGAGCTTTATGGGAATGAGAAGTCCTTCTTGTAGGAGAAATATGAGGCATAACTATAGGAGAAGAAGCATCTGGTGTACGAGACAAGTGTGGTTCTGGGTAGAATGTTGAGCAGAAGAAGCAGGATGTACAGAAATATTAGCATCCTCAAACAAGTTAGGTGAAGAAGTAGATGGAAAATAAGAAGTTGAGGAACCAGAATGAGAGTCTGTAAATGGAAAGACATCTTTATGAAAAATAGCATCCCTACTGTAAATATCTCATGAGAATCTAGATTGTATAGCTTGTATGCCTTCTTAGTACTTGGATATCCAAGGAAAATACATCTTCTAGCTCTCAACATGAATTTATTCCTTCCTGCAAGAAATGTAGAGGCAAATACTAGGCTTCCAAAAACCTTGAGATTAGACAAGTTAGGCTTGGTGTGGAAGAGCATTTCATAAGGTGATTTATTATCAAGAACTGTAGAAGGAAACCAGTTAATCAAGAAGCAAGTTGTCGAGATAGAATCTTCCCAGAATTTTAAAGGCAAATGAGCATCAAACATTAAAGATCTAGCTTCTTCAAGCAGATGTCTATGTTTTCTCTCCACAATGCCATTTTGATGAGGTGTATACACAAGAAGTTTGATGAATGATTCCCTTTTCCAGAAAATATCATGAGGTGATTTTACTACCTCGCAGCTCAAATGCATTAGACCTAACAGTTTTAACAGTACAATCAAATTAGTTTGTGAACCATGGAAATGAAATGCTTCAAAGCACTAAAAGCACTACTCTTGTTAGGGAGTAAATGTACCCAAGTAACTCTGGATTTATCATCAACAATAATAATGAAATAAGTATAACCATCATAGGTGGGTGTCCTAAAAGAAACCCATGTATCTACATGAATCATATCAAATAATCCAACAGAACATGTAGAACTAGATGGAAAAGGTAATCTCTGGTGCTAAGCCTGAGCACAAACAAAACAAGGACGAATAGAATCCTTATTGAATCCTAAGTTGTACAACAATTTCAACTTAGAAAAAGATAGATGACCTAATCTTTTGTGCAATAAGAGAGCATTGGTAGTTGATAAAGGAAGAGTAGAGGTAAGATAAGCTTGTGAAGAACCCTGCTCAAACAAGTACAATTCTTGGTAACTCTACCAAGGACTATGGGCTGGCTCACCTGCCATGTACAACATTTCTCAATAAAAACTGCATTACAATGGAGCTGTGCAACCAATTCTTCACTGATAACAGATTAAAAGAGAACTCATGAACATACAAGAATTGTCAACGACAATATCAGCAATTATCTGTACTCTACCCACAGTTCTTACCACAAAAGAATTTCCATTGGAAAGATTGACAATGATAGGAACAACTAAAGAATGATGATCAAGAAACAATGACAACTGAAAACACATATGATCACTTGCTCCTGACTCTACAATCCAAATCCTACTCATGGATTTAAAACCAAATCCAGCAAAAGAAAGATAGACAATACCAGTCAAGTTGCTGAATGAAGGAGAGGAAGTAGAATGAAGAAGCTGACGAAGCTGAGCAAATTCTGAGGCAGACAGAGACATCGAAGCATCAACAATTTGAACATTGTGAGCACTGGTAGTTTTGACACTGGAGTCAACTGATTTAGGTGGATATCCAATGATTTTGTAGCAAGAATCCACGAGATGACTAGGCCTCTTGCAGCGAGTACAATCTTTCGGATTCTTTCCTTTGTAGTTGGACTTGGGAGCACTGCTAGAACCAACTTGAAAATACGCTGATTCCTGAGGTAAGGTTGAAGTTTGTTTGATCTGCCTTTGTTGTTCTTCCTTTATAAGAGTAGCATAAGCACTATCAACATTAGGAAGAGGTGAAGTCATAAGGATGTGACCACGAATCAGAGAATAATTCTCTTGCAATCCCATAAGAAACTGGTATAGGCGTTGTTCTTCTTCAAAAGCGCGAATCGCAGCCGCAGAATCACAAGAACAGGGTGGAATAACTCTGATTGAGGGTTTGTTTGGTAAAGTCTTGATCAAGAATTTTTCCAACAAAAGATTTATTTTTAAATTTTCCTTTTTAAATTGTTTGGCATCGTTTTCGTGATAAAAAATATTTTTTACAAAAAAACGTGAAATGTCTTTATAATGTCTTTATAAAAACATTACGAAACAAACCCTGAATCAAGTTCATCCCATAATCTTGAAAGACGAGTAAAATATGACGAGATGTCATCAGTACCTTGTGAAATCGAAGCGATTTCTTTCTAGATTGCAAATTTTCTGAGATCCAGTAGCTTTACCGAATCTGAATTGTAGTCGCTTCCAAATTAGCGCCGCAGTGGGAACGAACAAGACGTTATCGGCAATTGGTTTCTCCAAGGTGGAAATCAACCAAGATATAATTGTTACATCTATCCCACAACAAAGCTTTCACCGCCTCGGACTCAGCTACCGGACGAGGAAAAGAGCCGTCGACGAAGCTTAATTTGTTCTTGATACTCAAAGCGATCAAAATCTCTGTTTTCCAGGTCAAGAAACTCTTGCGTCTAACTTGAATCCGATGTTCAAACCAGGACAATCAAAATGATGAATATAGAGAGGATCTCCGGCCTCGATAACTAGAGGAGTGTTCACCAGGTTGCAATTATATTCAGCGGTGAAACTAGAAGCTTGATCGAAGATGAATCGAAGAAGCTTGGTCGGAAAACGATGACTGAAGAATCATCGACGAGAAACATCAAATTCCTCCGACTCTGATACCGTGTTTGAATCAAAAAAAGATGAGGAAGAATTAGTGTATTATGATCAATGCAGTGATCAGAATAATCAGTTAATTCGATTACATGGAAAAGAGATTGCTTTATATACAAGCAAGAGTATAAGTAACATAACAGAATGTAAAATGAATGTCTTATACTAACATATATATAATTACAAATTCATAAGTGCTTAGGTTGGCACTTGGCAGTAGTACGTATAAAATGAGTTATATACACACAAAAATCGAAACATTCCTCTTATTGATGCAGCAATGCTTGATAATGTAGACATATGAATGTGTCTAATTGTCGATTTATGTTAAATTTGTTCAATAAAAGACAATTAGATAGAAATATGTAAAGAAAATCCCGGACCGTAAAAAATTAAAATTTTTATTGTCAGATAAATGGTTTCTAATTACGTTTTATTTTGTTTGTCAAATAAATTTCTTTTGATAAATATAGTTAAAATGTAATCAATTTTACAATAATGTCATCCAATTTATATAATTAGTTCACAATTAGTTTTTTGTATTACATCATAAGCTAATATACGCATGTTCGATCATTATTCAATAGCTTGTAAATCAATCATTCATAATTTCAATTTACAAATTTACATTTTTTACCGTTAATGAGTATATAAGCTACTGGATAAGATTGTATCTTACCTTTTATTCTAAAATTTAACTTTGTAAGTGTTGATTGATATTGCATAACCTACATAACTTTAAATTAGAGTTTATTAGATTCATGTGATATATATTCAATTTTATCATATATGTATATATTACTCATGTTTTTCTCTGTGTGTGTCAGCGCTCATGTTTTGCTTTAAGGGTCTTGAATATTTGTATGTTTTGTAATTGTAACAATATATTCTTGTTTGTGCTGGAGTGAGATGCTGTATAGAGAAAATAACAACTCAAACGAGACAAATAATTGACAGTTCGATCAAGTAGTCCAGAACAGAAACCAATACGTTCCAAGAACTGATTAAACCATATTATATGCATATATAGGACGCCCCAAACAATAAATCTACATGCTTAGCGCTTATGGTTTTGAATCATATAATATATGTTCATAACACATATATGCACCCATGGTTTTCTGCTGCTTGTTTCTCTTCTATTCAACTTCAACCGACTCTTTGTTTTGTGTCTATTTCTATAATATATATATATATGAATGACGGTCACTTAAGATGCTTTAGCAATGTACGCACAAATATTATTGTGTATAACATGTTTATTGAAATATGATATAGTTTGGACATGTACTGTATTGAAATATGATATAGTTTGTACATGTACATTATCAACAATGAATATGTGCATATATTACTGGAGAATTCCGAGTCCTGACGTTTATAAATACTCTCATGTGAATTTTTTCCGTTAAAAAGTTAATATTTTGACTTTCACAAATATTTATTATTTTTTATCCAATCTTTCATTTTCAATTTGTCAATTTAATTGTCGTTTGGTAGAGTTTTTTGAAAAGTTAAAGTAGCTTAATTTTTTCGTCAAGTTATATACCTGGTGCTAGTTGCAAATTAATACTATTAAACTAGCATAATAAACTTAAACTAGTTTAATGAACCTTAATTTGTTATCCTCAATATCAAGGAAGCTTAGGGTACCTTGATGAATTTATTTATCCATATTTACCCCTAATTAATATGAAGTAGAAATCAACATAACAATCAAATCCCTTTTAATAATTTTACAATTTTTATTTAAAGTTTTAGTTTATTATATCGAACATTTGAACAAGCAACTAACTTCTTAACAAAAGTCAAGCTAATAGCTTCCGTTCCAATTTCAACTCCTCATTCATCTACACCTTGAACTATTAATTCAACTTTCATTTCAATTTTCAACTACATATACTGAACAAAGCCTTAGATTAAATTTCATAGGTGAAGAGTTAACAAGAAATTCAATTGAAAAAAGGACTTTTTTTCAAATATATACAAATTTTATGAGAATTGAATACCAGTACTAGTTTAAGTTAAATAGCTTTGCTTAGGAAATAATTAGCCATTTTTTATAGAACTTAACTAACCTCTTTCTATTGTAACAATTTAAGCTTATTAAATAATTATAATAGCATTGTTGGTTTGACAAGTACTCGTCGTCAACAACTTTTTAAGGTTCATGAATTATTTTCATATATTGCACCTAATTATTAAGTTATATGTTGCTCCAAGTGTATGACTTAAAAATTAAAATCAATTAATTACCAGTCTCGATTTGGAGCTACGTGATATTCTTACATGTACAACCAACTAACTAACCTAAATTAATTAGATTTATATGTATACGTTGGCGGCTACTGGCTAGTGAAGAAATTAAGTAGTTCTATGAAAGGAAATACAGTACATATTAAATAATTTTAGGTAGCTTGCTCTACTTTCATAGAATCTTAGTCTTCTTGCCATCGTTGTCAAACTAATTTTCTACGTAATGAAATCAGTACAAAAAAGTGTATACTATACAATTCACTCATCAATATGTATAAAGAAACGTAAGCCTCCTTAGCATGTCATATTTTAAAAATATTCTAATGATTTGTAAATAATCAATCTATTTTCTATCACTTACAAAACAGCCGATTGGAGAAAGATTTTTCCGTCGCCAACCGTTCGTCGCAACAGTAATGGTCGCCAACCTATTTTGACGACGGAATTTTAAGCAGTCACTAAATAGCGACGGATTTGGTGACTGAAAACCGTGTCAAAATTGGAAGTCGGAGACCGACTATTGCGACGGGTTTTGCGGACGGTTTTCCGTCACCAATTACGGTCTCCAGGGAGTTCATAATAGCGACGGTTTTTGCGACTAATTTCCGTCCCTAATTGTGATGCTAGGGATCCGACTTTGACGACGTATTTGGCGACCAAATTCCGTCGCTAATAGTGCGTCCGTGAACCCCCAAAACTGCGACGGTTTTCCGTCGCAAATCCCTCCCAAAGTTGTTCCCCAATTACCGGTATAAATTACGGTTTCACATGTTCGTTTACGTTAATATGCCACATTTTTTGATTTTTTTCTGACTTTGAAAATATTATAAAAACAATCGTAAACAAAGATAGAAATCATCAATGAATCAAAATTGTTATTACAAACATCTTTCGTACAAAACAAAAAACAAAGATACAAATCAACAAAAAACTAATTACTCGGGCCGGGGGCGTCGTTGTCATCTCTCGGTTGTTGCGGACGATATTCTGGTGGAAGGGTCGCATTCATCCTGGTCCCCTCATCTCGTACGAAATCACCCATTCACGCATGCAATCGTGATTGCATTTCCGAATACACTTCCGTTCGCATCCGCTGTTCCATATCTCGCATCTGCGCTTGCATATCCGCTTGCATCTGCGCATGCATCTCTTCCATCTGGCGCTGAACATCTTGTGGCTCATCCGAGAGGACGAACCAAGGTGAGACGGCCTGGCTTGATGCGCCCGACTGCGTCTTGTGTCGACGTATGCACCGGCCGCTGAACCAAGTCCGTACACCCGGTTCTTCTTGTTGAGGCCCTCCATCTCCAGATAGATCTGCGTCGGGTCCACGTCAACCATCTCGCATCTTGACCCTCTTCGGTCGGTGGCTGGGACGAGGAATCAATCTTCTGGGAGAGCGCTTCCTACAATAAACGATGAAAACATAGTATAGTTAGGTACTAATGAATGTATCATAACGTAATTACAATTTACAAGATACGTACCGTCATCTTCTTCGCCCTCGAGTCCACTGGGACAAGCCTCTCCTTGTCTTTCCTCGACGTGTGTGTGTGGGTATATAGCTCGGGAACCGTCGGAGCGCGACCGAGCTCCTTGGACTAACCAAAAACAATACGAATTAGTAGTATGTCAGAAAATTAGTAAATATCATTATATGAATCGAAAAAATAAAGTTAAGAGTCAAACCAGGCTCTCGTAGTGACCCATGAAGGATCGGGAGCCTCCCGTGTGGAGCACCAATCCGGATGCCCTAACCCTTAGGATCGCTCATGCGATTGGCATGATAAGTGTGGGACCTTGCCTTATCTTCCTCTAAGTCCCAATGGGCCTTCCAGTTGGCCCAAACATCAGCACTTACAGAGTGGTGCGGTACCCCAGCCGTCCTCATCTTATGAATGACATCCTTGTACCTATAAAACAAAATTAATTCAAAAAATACAAAGTAAGTTAATGAATTATTTCAAACTATAGTGATTTACAACTTACCGGGTCGCCGCATGTCTCGAAAAGATCCAATACATGTACTCGTCGCCTATCTGCTCGTCCCATGTATACTCTTTCTAAAAAAGCATAAAAAACAGGCATGTTACACCTTTCATTTGTACATTATTGTATTTGTGAAGTTAATAGATAAAAAATTACCTTGAATTCCTCCCAGTAGTAGTCAACCTCTTCGGTCAATAAAAACCGCCACGCTCTACCGTTAGGGAAGAAAGATTTCTGGAAGATCTCCCGCATAGAACGGGAGACTGGTCCGGATGGAAGGAGCAACGACCCGGTATTGTCGGGACGGAAAACTACTTTGTCACCGACATCCAATAGTGCCGGTTGAGTAGAAGAAGAGGGACCAGCACGGCCACGGCCTCGGCCTCGACCACGATCCTAATATGATATTTCTGACTTATAGGCTATGATGAATATTGTTGCCCGAAGTTGCTCAATGGCTGAAACCCATCGGAACACAAGCCTAATCTGATATTTCTAACTTCGTCGGCAAAATCGGAATGCAGCTCACTAAAACATTTTGTAAGTTCGTGTTTCTTAAGCCACTATTGTTCAATGTCTTCTAAGGTTCATTAAGTCTTAGATGCGCTTCTCAAGTATCGAATTGCGCTTTAATACTTGGAGATGCGCTTGACCAGTGTAAGACAGTGAGTAATTGGTTTACTAAAGTCCTTGAACGCGGAAAAGGTCAGACAACAATAAGAGCGCGCTTTAAGTATTTAAAGCGCACTAGATTTGCACACAAAGAGTTTTCCAAACGGTGAGAACCCTAAGCCACTAATTGACTCGGGATAAAACTCATCACTACAATGTATTGATTAGAAGAAGGTAACAATCTCTCGCTTCAACACTTTGAAACTCACTCGTAAACTCTCTCTTTACAATACTTGAGTTCAACTCTCTAGAACAATGGCACTTCACCTCTCTTGATTACAACTGAGTAATCACTTAAGCTCTCCTAGCTTCTCTCTAAATTCCACACTTTGTAATACCTAGAGTGAATGCAACAGTCCACTATTTATACACAAACCTTAAGCTACTACTCTAACTTAATTTCGTGTAACAAACAAAGACTAAGCATAATGCCACCTCATCAATCCGTGCGCCTTGATCAATTCTCCAGAAGTAATCAACCGCTCAGATTAACTTGGTTTTTTCTTCCAATTGTTCATGCACGCCACCTCAGCAATCCATGTGCCTGCGCTAACTAACTATTTCCACGCTGGCGATCCCTGGGTATTGCGTCTCAAAGTTTTCAAGTTCTTCTTACACCTCTTGTGTACTCAACTTGAATTCTCCCGCTCACCAGCCTTCCCTTGCATTTCGGTAGTTCTCTTCTGCGACAGCGTACACCTTGTGCTACGGTGGAACCTTGTGATCAAAACTTCTTCCGCTTCATTCAAGCGGATCTTCTATGCCTTAGAAGCTCGCCTACACTCACTTCTGGACTTGAATGGGATTATTAAACACCGCTTGCGAAACTTTCTTTCTTCGCTTGGTGTTAAGCGCGACTGAGATCAGTCAAAGCGCATCTCTAAGTGACTTAAGCGCATGCCAGTAGATATTACAATAACCTGGAAAGCTTAAAAACACTAAGAGATTAAACATATTAGTTTGTTATCATCAAAACAAAGAGAAATAGATTAAGCTTTAATAAGACTATTAAAGCTCAACTAATAATTTCCCCCTTTTTGATGATGACAAACTGTGAAAAGGTAAGCTCATGAATACTTTCATTAATGATTAAAATGGAGACAATAAACACAAGTTAATCGAGTATTCAGATTCGGAATTAGATCGAAGTACCTTACCAAGTACTTAACCAACACAGTTTTCAAATTCCCCCTAAGTTCAAGCACAATCTCATACTTCCCCCTTAATCAAAGAAGGATGTACCTGTTTTCTTCCCCCTTTTGACATCATCGAAAAAATCAAAAGCATAGTCATACGGTAAGAGAGATAGGAGAGTGCGATTGCTAGCTAATAAGTCAAACAATGCAGAATAGCGAACAATAAGCAACTTAAGTAGAGAAGAGTCAAGTCAGCAAAGGTCTCAGAGATATAAAATCAAATGCATACTTCATTGATCATTATAAGTCACTGCCACAAAAGAGGATAGATAACCTAACAAGCTAGTTCACAAAAAAACTTAAAACAAACCAGAGAGAGAATAAGAAGTCAGCAAAAGCGCTTTGAAAGCGCAACCATCACAACACTTGAACAACTACCGCCTTTCTCAGCATCAAACTTCTCCTTATACCATCTGAATCATCTGCGTCATCTGCTCAACCATTGCACCCAGTATTGTCTCGACCTTTGCATGATGCGCTTCAAGAGTTGCAAGAACACTTAAAAAATATGTAGAGCGAGAAGAAGAAGGGCGAGCGCGAGGACTGAGCTCGGAGCGCGATGAAGAGGGGTGTGTACCTTCAACTCGAGGAAGCAGTATTGATGTAGGATTATCTCCCACAAGCTCGGATCTAGAGTGTTCAACCAACACACACTAAGAACAAGTGTTCTAAGTGTTGTTCAAACTTGAAAACAAGCAAGAACAAGAAGAAAGAAAGAGTTTTAAGGGAAGAAATGGATATGTTCTTGAAGAGAACTTCTCTTGCTATGTAAGGCACCTTGGACTTAACCTCAACACAATACAAGAAGAGAAAGATCAAAACAAGCTATAACTTAACACAACATGGAGATATACTACGATGAGCACCAAGAGTTTCCCATTCAACAAGTTTACACAATCAATTACATAAACAAGGTGAAATAGGCAAGGGTAAGCAGTTTTGGTTAGCTCTGCTGAAACTAACAAGGTGGCCCTTGAGAACTAGGAGGAGTTTCTACTCTACTCGAAACATCAATTCAATCAAAAGCCCTTTTGGTTAGGTCATTTTTGGCTTTTATACCTCCAATGACCAAGGCCTTCTACCAGCTGAAAACTCGACCAAATAGGTCCAAAATACCCTTAGGAAAGTTCCTTAAAAGAGTTAGGGAAAAGGGGTAGAATTGCACACTTTTACAACCTAGCCGGGTAAGGTGTAAAAGTGTGATAGTTTCACAAAAGTGACATGTGCAGCCATGATCTTGATCTTGGATGGCCTTGACGTCTTCATTGGATTTGTTGGGGATATGCACCTCTTCCACATACTAGAAGGGTGGAAGCAATGGGTTCCATTTGTTGTGTTGAAACCAAACCCAAAGTAGCCTTCATAACTTGATCTTATCCGGGTAGCTTCACAACATGTGACTTGCAGCCATGATGAAGGCTTTGAATGGGGGAGGTGTCTTAATGGAAGATGTAGGATATTGTCTTCTCTATAGCATACTAGAAGATGGGAGGCAAAGGGGGTCATCCCATATGTTACCTTCACGATCAAAGTGGCCTCCTTGACCATGTCTTCTAGTTTCTTTGTCATATCTCTTGTGAGGTGTCCTTGACTTGTTTGCCTTGAGGATGCTCCTGCATCATTCCCTATCTCTTGAGAGAGGCCTGACCCTAGGCCACCCTCCTCCTATGGTGTGCAATGACTCCTCATGATCATCCTCCTCCATTGATTCTTCTTGGAACTCTTCTTGGTGCATTTGTGGGTGGAAGCCTCTAAATCTGTCATCTGAGGCTTGAGTGTGCTTCTTGGTCATACAAACAAGTCTTGTGTCTTTAGGCCACTCATGTATGAGCCAATATTGCACGTGTCTTGGCACCTTGGAGGCTAGTATAGGCAAATGCAACTTGTTCTCTCGGTTCTTTCTTTGTGCCTTGACTTCTTGTCCTCGCCAATGGACTTCTCCTTTTCCTTGATCCTTTTATGTTCTGCAGACCTAAGAATCTGAAATGGAGTAATAGGCTTGAGAGTAATTTGCTCATCATTGCACAAGAAAGGGTACTTGTTAGCATAACCATCATGCATCATTTTGTTACCATTTTGCCAAGGTTTCTCTAAGAGAAAGTGACTTTCATTCATAGCTAGAATGTCAAAAGAGATTGTGTTTATGTAATGGTCAATTTTAAGTGTTAACTTACAATTTCCATTTGCTTTAAACTCTACACAATCATTCATCCAATGAAGCTCATAAGGCCTAGGGTGCAAAACCGAGACTAGTTGTAGTTCTTGGACTAATTCATTGTTAGATATGTTGCAACAACTATCTCCATCTATGGTTAAGTCACACACCTTATCCTTAACTAGACACTTACTAGGATACAAGTCTTCTCCTAGGTTATCTTCCACAAGTTTAGTTTGGACCTTAAGGAATTTCTTGCAACTAAGGCTTGCACCTTGTTCATACTCTAGCTCTTCATTATGCACTAGTTCATTCTCATGCTCAAAAATATGGTTAAGGTAATTGTCAATTTTATGAATAAGTTCAGATTCAAGTTGTCCTAATGCATTGATTATCATGTCTCCCTTGTTAGGACAATCTTTCTCATAGTGACCCCTACCTTGACACTTAAGGCATTCTATGTTACTAGTCCGAGTGTTCATAGAGTGAGAAGTATGAGAGGGTTTAGAAGTACTCCCTTGGTTGCTAAATGATGAAACTTGGAACTTAGGCAACTGGTAGGAATGGTCCTTGTATGGCTCTCTTGGAGCTATGACTTCCTTGGGCTTGCTTTGGTTAGCACTTCCTACCTTTCCTTCCCTTGTATTGTTGTTGGAGTTGTTTGGCTTATTCCCTTGGAATGCTCTTGACTTGATCTTTCTCTCCACCTTGATGGCATTGTGAAGAAGTTCTATACTTGTGGTGTAGGGATACATGCTCACTTCCATGGCAAGGGATGGATTCAAAACCCTTAGGTACCTAGCAATGGTAGCATCATCATCTTCACTCACATTGGCCTTGATCATGGCCATGTGCATGACATTGTACACTTCCTCCACACTCATGCTTCCTTGCTTCAAATTCTCCAACCTTTGCCTCATTTCTCTTGCATAATGGTGAGGTAAAAACCCTGACCTCATGACATCCTTCATCTCCTTCCATGTAGTGATGGAAGGTTGACGCTTGATCCACCTCTCTCGGATTTGGTTGTGCCACCACTTCTTTGCAAAATCTTGGAGCCCTAAGGTGGCTAGTT
Source organism: Phyllobates terribilis (assembly GCF_046119375.1). Classification (NCBI taxonomy): domain Eukaryota; kingdom Metazoa; phylum Chordata; class Amphibia; order Anura; family Dendrobatidae; genus Phyllobates; species Phyllobates terribilis. Next base: position 43,336 of record NW_027367455.1, on the reverse strand, counting down.
GCAACTTCTCCATCTCTTGAAAGTTGTGGCATGCCCAAATTTGCTCCATCTTCCTCTCCCATCTCATGTATGAGGTTGGATCACACTTCCCTTCAAAGCTTGTTCACCTTGCCTAGGCCATCATCCTCTCTTTGTCTAGGTTCTTGCCCTTGTTCTTGGAACCTTGGTCTCCTTACTCTTCTTCCTTGCCTCATGTACCTATCCTCCTGAAACTCATCAACATCATCATCACTATACCTATTCAAATCAGCAGAGTTAGGGTTATAAAACTCCCTTTGATAGTCCATTGGTGGAGGTCTAGGCAATGGTGAGATAATGGTTCTAGTGGGTACTCTTATGGGATCCGGCCTTAGGTGATGTGATATGGATCCATGCCTCACATCTTGTCATGGAAATGGTAGTTGAGTGTGTGGGTGTGACGTTCCTCCAACTTCAAATTGTGTCCCTAGAACTATAGGTGGTGTTCTAGTCTTGTCTTGTTTGGATTCAATGGTGGCTAGTCTACTAGAGATGTTATTCAAGTCCTTCTTCAAGTCACTAAGAATGTTCACTAAATCAGGTTTATTAGTGATACCATTGGCTGAATTAATCATGGGATTCATCTCTTCTTGGTGAGAGTCATGATGTGAGCTAGACATGATCAAAGACAACAAACAATGAACAACATTAATGTTAGTCTAATAAGCTTGTGTTTGCTTGTGTTTGAATCACTCTACACTCTTGAATGTCCTCTCAACCTTGGCTATTTGCTCACCTTATCAATGAAATGTGATGCTAGTAACACTTGTTAGCTTGGTACACTAAGATGCTTAATCAACAAAGAGTTATAGCTAGCATAGACAAGCAAGTGCACTTGTAAGAAGATGATGTATGAAAGTGTTTAGCTCAAAGGGACTTGAGAACGTCTTACCTCAGTTATGGTGCATAAAGAAGCCCTTGAAATGACCTTGCTTAGCCTTGGAAGTGTCCCTTGAGAATTAGGCTAGGATAATGTGTTTAAACTTGGCTAAGTGTAGCCGAGTACAAGGCATAGGGGTGGGGTTAGGCTAGGTGTGAGGGGCTCATGGCAATCCCCTATCTCCTTCTTATTTATGTTCTTTAGGACACTTGGTCACGTTCCAAATGTTGCACTTGGAGTACACAACAAAAGGTACAAGATTTAGTTAAGAAAAGGCAAGCTAGCACGTTACCCGGGGTACAAAAAGTGTGTTGCAAGCAACTTTGGGTGTTTGTTTCAAGAGGTTAATGAGCTGCAATGGATGTGAACTTTCTTGATACTTGTAGTGGGGGTTTTTCTATTTGGAAGGCTCAGGTCACATCCAAAAAGGCACGACCCATTGAGACTGCAAAGTCTTGTGAATAGGCTAGGTCAACACTTTTGGAAAGTAGAAAATGACACTTTACCGCTTTGGGAATGATTTTTGGCTTTAGTGTTTGGACAATCTACTCGTGCCCTTGGCCTGATTTTTGTTGCCCTCAACAGATCAAATGTTGTTCTTCATGGGTCTCATAAGTGTTATTCATTTGGTTGTGTTTGGTTTGAGGTGTGAAGCTTCAAAGTTGGATTCTTGACCACTTTTTGTGCATGAAATCAAGCACCTTGTTTAGGTTTTGGCTTTGGTTCTCTCTTAGACACTCCCTCAACTGTGCTTGGTGATTCCTTAGGCCTCTTCAAACACTTCCAACTTGGGTTTTAGTTCCTGCAAATACTCAAAAGATCATTAGACTTAGACCAACAAAACGACACACAACAACAAGGCTTGGCTAGTGTTTTTGGGGCTGTTTTTTGGTGTGACTTTTGCAAGTGTTGCAAATCACTTTGTTTTTGTGTTTTTAAGGGTGAGAGATGGTTGAAAACTCAGCTGAGCTCTGATACCACTTGATGTAGGATTATCTCCCACAAGCTCGGATTTAGAGTGTTCAACCAACACACACTAAGAACAAGTGTTCTAAGTGTTGTTCAAACTTGAAAACAAGTAAGAACAAGAAGAAAGAAAGAGTTTTAAGGGAAGAAATGAATATGTTCTTGAAGAGAACTTCTCTTGCTATGTAAGGCACCTTGGACTTAACCTCAACACAATACAAGAAGAGAAAGATCAAAACAAGCTATAACTTAACACAACATGGAGATATACTACCATGAGCACCAAGAGTTTCCCATTCAACAAGTTTACACAATCAATTACATAAACAAGGTGAAATAGGCAAGGGTAAGCAGTTTTGGGTAGCTCTGCTGAAACTAATAAGGTGGCCCTTGAGAACTAGGAGGAGTTTCTACTCTACTCGAAACATCAATTCAATCAAAAGCCCTTTTGGTTAGGTCAATTTTGGCTTTTATACCTCCAATGACCAAGGCCTTCTACAAGCTGAAAACTCGACCAAATAGGTCCAAAATACCCTTAGGAAAGTTCCTTAAAAGAGTTAGGGAAAAGGGGTAGAATTGCACACTTTTACAACCTAGCCGGGTAAGGTGTAAAAGTGTGATAGTTTCACAAAAGTGACATGTGCAGCCATGATCTTGATCTTGGATGGCCTTGACGTCTTCATTGGATTTGTTGGGGATATGCACCTCTTCCACATACTAGAAGGGTGGAAGCAATGGGTTCCATTTGTTGTGTTGAAACCAAACCAAAGTAGCCTTCATAACTTGATCTTATCCGGGTAGCTTCACAACATGTGACTTGCAGCCATGATAAAGGCCTTGAATGGGGGAGGTGTCTTAATGGAAGATGTAGGACATTGTCTTATCTATAGCATACTAGAAGATGGGAGGCAAAGGGGGTCATCCCATATGTTACCTTCAAGATCAAAGTGGCCTCCTTGACCATGTCTTCTAGTTTCTTTGTCATATCTCTTGTGAGGTGTCCTTGACTTGTTTGCCTTGAGGATGTTCCTGCATCAAGTATAGCGCAAATCGCATCAGAAGTAAGAAAGGTAGAGCAAGCATAGTCTGAGAGAGAGCGGTCATAGAGGCCATCAGCTTGAAGCATCTTACACACAATATGAGGGAAGGGCAACAGACCAGAGGTAGCTGCTCGGAAAAGAACTAGGTGACTCATCATAATCTGGGCAGTGTTGATCACCTGGTTCGAGATAACTTTTGCCATAATAAAGCAGCCGGAGATGGTTACCTTGTCGCGGTCATAGTCCCTCGGTGTGATATTTGTAATGATGAAGTGATGTAGGCACGTTAGGGCCAAAGACAACTTCCTTGATTTGTTTTGCACCGACCGATCAATTCTTTTTGTAAAGACGACCGAACCCATTATACTGCCTAGTCAAGCCAATCGCCTTCGCCAAATCTTTTACTAAGAACGACTCCTTTGAGTTACCTCGCCAAGAAAACCACACTTGGCTATACTCCAGATTAGTAGCTGGATACTCCATCGTCGCATAAAATTGATAAACCATAACGTCATTGCATCGAGCTGGCTCCGTTTCTAACTTGTCCCAACCTTGAAAACTCAGCCAAGTAGCGAAGCGCGCAATGTGCGAAGACTCTTTGAGCTCTGAGAGAAGATCTGGAGTCACAATTTCAGGGAACAAGAAGGCACGCTTAGCAATACCTGACAAAATAGGAGGAAAGTCATTGAAGCCGATAACCTTGGCACATTTAGAGAGAGTAAAAGTTCCTTGCGCTTTCTGCTCTTGCGGCTCAGGAGGCGGTGACTCATGCTTAGAGTCATCAGACGACTCAATATCCTCAGGCTCAGGGGGAGGAGGAGAAGTGGGGCCTTGCGCCTTCGACCTTTGCGGCACAAAACATCACTTTCACGATCAACTTTCTGAGTCTGGAGAGGCAATGAAGAGGTGTGGCCCGGACGAGCTTGAATAAGATAGTCGGCCTCGTCATCCGAGTCAGACGGGATCGAAGCGAGTAGCTGTTGAGGAGATGTAAGAGACGGAATACCTGGCTGAGTCTGATCACCCTGACGCGAAGGAGTTTCAATTTCAAACACTCCTTTACCTTTTGCTAGAGTAGAATGAGACATTGCGTGGGTAGAGGTCTCAGCAGCGGGCAGACCAAGCTCTTTCTCGACGTCATAACCAGCCAATTCCAGGTCCTCGGCTGTGAGTGAGAGTTTGACCTTTGGATCATGAGAGAATAATGGAGCTATAGGGCTTGTAGGCTGTTTAGTGGGCTTAGACTGGGGATTTCTGTGATGTGAACTGGATCTGTGGGTTGTGTTTGGGGAGAGTTATCTTGAGAAGCTTGTGTATAGGAGGATGGACCTGATGTAGAGGATTTAGATTTATTGAGCAGCTCAACTTGGGCACGGGTAGCCGGGTCAAGCTCAGCAAGGTTAACATTCTCCATTGTTGAACTTGAATTGAAGGTGAAGATGAAGGGTGAATGGAGTTTGAGATAGAGATAGAGGAAAGAGGTAGGAAATAAGGTAAATAGTGGATGAGCTAATACCTGGTATTTATAAGCACGCGTTCCCCACTCTTAACCGTTCAAATACCCAATCAAAATCAGCGGCAGAAGACGAAGTCCAACGGTCCAATAGGACCCTGATGTGACGCACTAGGCACCCAACGGTCGGAAATGTAGCCATTTGAATCAGAAAGTATCCATTTAAAATCTAGCCGCTACATCAAGCGATAATGGGCGGTGACAACTAGCCGTTGCTTCTTAATTAAGAAAACCCAAGTCCGAAGGAAATCCAACCAGACGCGCTTCAAAGCGCAACAAACCTCAACACAGAAATGCGCTAGAAGACGAAGCTCAACCAAACTCTCCTCTGGATGAATATTCTGAAGAAGCTCAAAAACTGACTGAGGCAAATATATGTAAGAGTGTGATGTCCAGTTCAATTTTCAAACAACAATGTAAAGAAATTCATGAACAGGAAGATGCACATTTCATAATGGGGACATTAGAGCATTCAATCACTCAAGTTGATGTGGACGTATGTGCATATACATGTAATATGGTAATTGAGCTTTATGTCACCAAATTAATACTTCTCTAATGTGGAGTTCAATAAAGGACGAGAGAAGCGTTACATCTAGTCAGGCTAAGGACACCTATGCAATGGATCATTTCTTAGGCATGTAATATGGGTAGAAGATGATCACCATTGTCAAGTTTTTGGCAAAGAAGAGCATGCATTGACTAAGATTATATCAAATCGAGCTAAGCAAGTAAGACAACTTCAGTACTAATTCATTTTAATGAACAACCATAAAGCATGAAAGACTCAAAGCTATCAAGCGCAAGCTACCATAGTTCGTACCTTGATACTAAGCTCGCTAATTCTAGTCAAATAGGGGAATACTTACAGTTCCATTGCCTCAAAGCTAATGGAGTCGCATAAGGCCAAGCTGAACCCAAAGGTTTAAGAAGACCTGTCGATTAAGCGCTTTAGTAAAAATATCCGCCAATTTCCCTTCTGAAGATACGTGAGTGAGCTCGATGTTCTTGCGCTCCACATGATAACGTAGAAAGTGGTGTCGTACATCGATGTGCTTCGTTCGTGTGTGATGTAATGGGCTCTTGGAGACACAAATTGCGCTGGTATTATCACAATAGATAGTAATAGCGTCGATATTAATACCGTAGTCAATGAGCTGTTGCTTTATCCATAGTACTTGAGCACAACATTGCGCTGGGGCTATGTACTCTGCTTCTGTCGTTGAAAGCGCAATACAATTCTGCTTCTTGGATCCCCACGATACAAGACATGGTCCAAGGAACTATGCCATCCCACTTGTGCTCTTACGGTCTGCTAAATAACCTGCATAATCTGCATCGGTGTAGCCAATAAGAGAAAGACCGCCTCCTTTGGAGTACCAAAGACATAAATCGTCAGACCCCTTAAGATACCTAAGTATGCGCTTTACGTGAGTAAGGTGAGAAGCGCGAGGGTCTGACTGAGAGCGAGCACAAGCACTAACGACAAATACAATGTCAGGTCTTGAAGCAGTTAAATACATAAGGGAGCCAACCATACCTCTATACATAGTTTGATCTACCTTCTCAGCCATAAGATCTCTATCCAATTTTGTAGTGGTTGAGATGGGTGTAGGACATGGTTTGCTTCCTTCCATTTGATACTTCTTTAGGAGCTCTTTGATGTATTTCAATGCCATTTTCCAACTGGTTCACTTGAAGCCCGAGGAAGTACTTGAGCTCACCAATCATGCTCATGCTGAACTTGAGGCTCATGGTATTCTTAAAATCTTCAACAAGCTGCAAGTTAGTAGAACCAAAAATAATATCATCAACATATATATGGACAATAAGGAAATCGCCCTTTGCTTCCCTGATGAAGAGGGTCTTGTCCACCAATCCGCTTTTGTAGCCATTAGCAAGGAGATACTTCGATAGACAGTCATACCAAGCGCGAGGGGCTTGCTTAAGACCATAAAGCGTCTTGTCTAGGAAGTACACATGATCAGGATAAGCTGGATCTTCTAATCCTGGTGGTTGTTTGACGTACACCTCCTTGTTCAAATCACCATTTAGGAAAGCGGTCCTCACATCCATTTGAAACAACTTAAATCCTCTTTGTGCAACGAAAGCTATCAACAAGCGAATTGCCTCTAGTCGAGCAACTGGTGCGTATGTTTCATCATAATCAATGCCTTCTTGTTGATTGTATCCTTGTGCAACAAGTCGAGCTTTGTTACGAACCACTGATCCACTATCATCTAGTTTGTTCCTGAATACCCAGCGCGTACCAATAATGCTTCTATCACCTGGCCAGGGTACTAGACGCCATACCTGGTTGCGCTTGAACTCTTCTAACTCTTCTTGCACAGCAATTATCCAGTCTGGATCTTGGAGCGCGACTTGTATGTTCTTCGGTTCCTCTAAAGACACAAAAGCACTACAAGCAAGCAAGTTAAGTACGTTAGAGCGAGTTTGGGTACCTTTTTCAAACTGAGATATAATCGCTGAAACTAGATGGGACTTCATTTTTTGGTAATCTCGCACTGTGACCTCAGTATTATCTGGTAACTTCATCGTTGTAGTCTTGGACAAGCTTTCAGTTCCACCAGATTGGTCACTTGGTCCCGCTTGAGGACTCTCAGGTTGCGCTTGACTGCTTCTAGGTCCCGCTTGAGAGCTAGAAGGTCCAGCTGAAGTAACTGAGGGTGTTACCTGACCTGAGCGAGATGATGAAGGTGTAGCTTGATCATTGTTGAATGGACCACTTCCTTGATCTATATTCTGAGTGTTGTCCTCTGGAATAGCTTCATCACTTGGATTGCCTTCTTCTTGAGTCAAGGGTTGAGAAGCGCAACCACCACAATCGTCATCATCACTTTCTATACCTGTAGAAGTCGTAGAAGGTGGAGCTTGGGGAAAGTGTGGAGAAGCTGGAGGTAGATCAGGGCTATCAAATGGATCGTCATTCACTTCTTCAGTGCTATCAAGTTGCCCTTCATCAAATTTCACATGGATACTATCTTCTTTCCTCTGAGTCCTCAGGTTGAGCACTCTATACCCCTTGTTAGGTGGAGCATAACCTAGAAAGATAGCATCGTCGTTCCTAGCATCAAATTTACCCAAGAGATCCTTCCCATTGTTATTGACTTAACACTTGCAACCAAATACTCGTAAGTGAGAGATATTCGGTGTACGCCCTTTGAGCAACTCATATGGGGTTTTCTAACAAGGCTCGGTTAGTAATATAACACGCTGTGCTCACAGCTTGTGCCCAATAGTATGAAGCGACACCACTAGAGAGTAGCATTGTTCGTGCCATCTCTTGTAGAGTCCTATTCTTGCGCTCAACAACTCCATTTTGCTCAGGGGTTCTAGGAATAGAAAAATTATGATCTATACCCCTTTCATCACAAAATGCTAAGAACTCTCCATTTTTGAATTCAGTTCCATTGTCAGAACGAATTGAACAAATGGGGAGCCCCAAACTCTTTTCTAAGAAAAGCGCATGAGTACGAAACGTTGCAATGGTTTCGCTCTTGTCTTTTAAGAAGAGAGTCCAGGTGTAGCGAGAATAGTCATCAAGTATAACGAAAATGTAGCGATTACCTCCCTTACTCTAAGTACGTAGTGGTCCACATAAGTCGATGTGGAGAAGCTCTAGAGGAGCCTTGGTCTGCACTACTTTAATAGATGGAAAGGAGCTTCTTGTCGCTTTGGCCTTGGAGAAATCTGAGCATGAAGTCATGGAATCCACCTTGATGCAAGGAAGACCACGAACCAGGTCTTTGGATTGAAGCTTGTTGAGTAGATGTAGACTAGCATGTCCCATTCTCTTGTGCCAAAGACTGGTTGTTTCTTCGAGTGTAACCAGACATAGGTTGCGCATAGGGGAGAAGGAGTGATCAAACAAATAAGTATTATCAATGCGCTTACCCTTTAGAAGTATTTCTTGATCAGGGATGACCACTGCACATTCACTTGTGCTGAACCATAGTTTGTTTTCCCCTTGGTCGCACAACTGGGCCACACTAAGAAGATTGTATTTGAGGCTTTCTACTAAGTTCACATCTTTGATCTGGATTGATTTGTTCAGATGTGCACTGCCTCGAGCTTTGATTCTTCCTTGTTTTTTGTCACCGAAGGAGATGCTGCCTCCCTCCTTAGCTTGAAATGAGAGTAGTAATGTTGGATCACCCGTCATGTGACATGAACATCCGTTGTCGATATACCACCTACTCTTCATTCCAACCTGCAAGTGAAGAAATCAATTCCCAACTAAGCTTGCGCTTCGAGGGAATATTAGACATAGCTATGGCTGAGCTGGTCTTTTGGACTGGCTCATAATAGCTAGGATCGTTCAAATCTAGCACTAGATGAGGTCTCGCTTCACGAAGCGCACCTCTGCGTGCTGAAGAGCCATCGTTCCCGACAGGTGAATGTCGACTACGTGTGCGCTTGCCCTAAGATTTAGCCATTGGCTTATAGGGCTTATTTTTAAGGCTTTTTAGTTCCTCACACTCATGCCTATCGTGTCCATTTTTACCGCAAAAAGTGTAGTAATGGTTACCTCTCACGTAACCATACTTCCCTTTTTTGGTCTAAATGGTGTTTTCTTTTCAAGTTTCATAGGCTGAGGGGTGCGCGCTTGTTTTTTATACAAGTGATGCGCTCTTTCCCCATGAAACCACTCTTTGGTTTCGGATGGTTGTTCCTCAAGGACATTGGTTCTGCTTTTCAAATGAGAGTTGTCACTCTTGTTGGCAGTCAAGTCTTGTTCAAGTGACTTAAGCTTTTCAGTGTAATCACTTGTTTGAGGAAAGCTGGTAGAAGAAGAAGACTCCTGGGGATCATAGCCCAGTCCGGGTCTAGCTTTAACAAAAACTGTTTGATAAACAGTCCTTGTCTCTACTAGTTTAGTCAGGTCATCTAGCTTGGTAATTACTTGATCAAGCTTTACGTCCTTAGTTGAGTCAGGGTTTCTTTCCAACCCATTTCCATGACAGCGCTCACAAGATTTAGAGAGAAGTTTGGGCCTGTCATGCAAACGTTTGGAAAGCTCAACTATTACTTCTTTTTTAGAATTTAGTTCAACCAGCTGTTTTCTAGCTTCAGTAGCTAGAGACTTATGTTCAACTATTAATTCTCTTAAGAGGCAAACGAGGTTGCGCTTAGGTAAAATGTCAAGATTAATAGTTGCTACCTCGATTTCAGGACCAGAGTCTGAATCAGATCCTTCACCAGCCATTAAGCAAACATCTGTTTGCGCTCCATCTTCAGAATCTTCGTCTGACTCTTCCCAAACAGTAACAAAGGATTGTTTAGGGGGCTGCTTGGAGCTGGAGCTTGCGCTTGGATTTACCTTGGCATGAGGACACGCCTTGGCTAAATGTCCTTTCTCGTTGCAGTTAAAGCATGTAAAATCTCGGACATCGCGCTGCTTGAATCCACCTTGTCTCTTAAAGAATTTCTTCACAACCTTGGTCATCATGGAGACATCTCTATCATCATCATTCTCTAGTTTTTGGAGGACGCGTGAGAGCTTGAGCATTCTCGTTCTGAGATTTTCTCTTCATTGTTCTTGATTTCTTGTACCTTGAACTTTCCTGCAAGCACAGAAATAGGAAATTCTCGAGTCGCTTTTGATTGGAGAAGAATCTGCTTGAGAGTTGCGTACTTGGAGTTCACCCCATGGATGAACGCCATAGAGTACTCCCAAGCCTTCTTTTCCATTCCAGCGGATAGCATTTTGTCATAAAGAATTTGACATCGAGAATGATAGTCAGATACAAGCTCATTTTCTCCCATTTTGATGGAGCAAAATTCACGGTTCAGCTTAAATAACCTGTTGTCCTTCATATCTTCACTACCTGAGTGCATGTTGATGATGGCTGTCCACATCTCCTTAGCAGTAGGAAGGGACATTACCTTATCAATTTATTTACGTGAAAGCGCATTTAGGATGAGCTGACGCGCTTTGGCATTCTTCTCCATTAGTTGATACTCCTTGGCTTCCCATTTGGAGTCATCTTTCTCAGAAATTATCTCATCTCCCTTGTCGATGATTTTCTAGCACTGATAATCCGTTTGCTGGATGTAATTTTCTTGTCATCGTTAGCCACCACTCCAATTCCCCTTCAATGAGCACAGGGGGCTTCGCGAGAGAGATTCCGAGGTTGAAGTTCGACATGTTCTTACTCTTCAAAATCCTTATGATCTGAAAAAAAGGATTAGTGCAAAAATAGGCAAACCTGGGGCTCTGATACCAATTGTAAGTTCGTGTTTCTTAAGCCACTATTGTTCAATGTCTTCTAAGGTTCATTAAGTCTTAGATGCGCTTCTCAAGTATCGAATTGCGCTTTAATACTTGGAGATGCGCTTGACCAGTGTAAGACAGTTAGTAATTGGTTTACTAAAGTCCTTGAACGCGGAAAAGGTCAGACAACAATAAGAGCGCGATTTAAGTGTTTAAAGCGCACTAGATTTGCACACAAAGAGTTTTCCAAACGGTGAGAACCCTAAGCCACTAATTGACTCGGGATAAAACTCACCACTACAATGTATTGATTAGAAGAAGGTTACAATCTCTCGCTTCAACACTTTGAAGCTCACTCGTAAACTCTCTCTTTACAATACTTGAGTTGAGCTCTCTAGAACAATGGCAATTCACCTCTCTTGATTACAACTGAGTAAACACTTATGCTCTCCTAGCTTCTCTCTGAATTCTTCACTTTGTAATACCTAGAGTGAATGCAACAGTCCACTATTTATACACAAACCTTAAGCTACTACTCTAACTTAATTTCGTGTAACAAACAAAGACTAAGCATAAGGCCACCTCATCAATCCGTGCGCCTTGATCAATTCTCCAGAAGTAATCAACCACTCAGATTAACTTGGTTTTGTTCTTCCAATTGTTGATGCACGCCACCTCAGCAATCCGTGTGCCTGCGCTAACTAAATATTTCCACGCTGGCGATCCCTGGGTATTGCGTCTCAAAGTCTTCAAGTTCTTCTTACACTTCTTGTGTACTCAACTTGAATTCTCCCGCTCACCAGCCTTCCCTTGCATTTCGGTAGTTCGCTTCTGCGACAGCGTACACCTTGTGCTACGGTGGAACCTCGTGATCAACACTTCTTCCGCTTCATTCAAGCGCATCTTCTATGCCTTAGAAGCTCGCCTACAGTCACTTCTGGACTTGAATGAGATTATTAAACACCGCTTGCGAAACTTGCTTTCTTCGCTTGGTGTTAAGCGCGACTGAGATCAGTAGAAGCGCATCTCTAAGTGACTTAAGCCCATGCCAGTAGATATTACAATAACCTGGAAAGCTTAAAAACACTAAGAGATTAAACATATTAGTTTGTTATCATCAAAACAAAGAGAAATAGATTAAGCTTTAATAAGACTATTAAAGCTCAACTAACACGTTTCCATGCCGGAGAGTCGGACAGGTGACACATCTTGTCATCAACCAATCTGATGGTCAGCATGCCACATCATATGTTGGGCAGTTGCTTTCGAAGCATACAATCTTTGTAGCCTTGGAGTTATTGGAAAATAAAACATTTTCCGATATGGGACTCTAGCCTTTCTTCTTTTTGATTTTCCTTGGGTCACAGGTTTCCACCGCGGTTCACCACAAACTTTGCATCCTATTCTATCTGCATCTTCTTCCCCCCAATAAAGCATACAGTTTCGGTGACAACAGTCAATGACCTCAACCGGCAACCCCAAACCCTTAACCAACTTCTTTATGTTAGCAAATTTGGTTGACATCTTGTTATCCTCTGGAAGCAGCTCTTGTATAAACTCGCACATGTCGTCCATTAACCTTATTGAACTCTGATGACGACACTTGATGTCCATCATTTTAGAGGATGCAGAAAACGGGGAGTGCTTGTTGTTACAAGGCCATATTTCTTGTTTCGCTGCTCGCATCATATCGAAAAATTTCTGTGATTCGGCATTCAGAGGCTCATCTTCATGGAAGACCACTTCTGGACCAACAACATCATGTATCATTCTATGACCGGATGAGAACCCAAACCCCTCGACATCATTCTCCGATACAACATATTGTTGTCCTCCGGGATTCAACACGGTCCCCTCGTCATGAAACACCCATATTTGATAATCTTTCACAAACCCATTCCTCAAAATATGATTCTACATCTTCGGTATTGCAATAGCTTTTATTTCTACATGCATACTTAGTACAGGGACATTTAATTTTTCCTTCACTCATACATGTTGGATGATCTATGGCGAATTGGATAAACACTATCACTTTCTCGGGAAAGCCGGGAGTTAGCAACCCCCCCCCCCCCCCCCTCCCCCCCCGTGATTCTCCGATACATCCAACCACGGTCTTGATTCATCTCTGTAGCGCGTTTGATTAGATAACGATTCTATCTACTCGCATTTACTATCCTAGTAACACAATTTCTATTTTATTTTATTGTGTTACATGTATAGTGATCTCATTTTCGATATATTAATATTTTAACATTTAAACAATATTAAATATTAAATCCACTAATCATATGTATTCCTAAATCCACAAAAGTAATATTCTAAATCCATAATATTCTAAATTCATAAAAATTTCTTTATAATTTCTAAAAATTCCTTTACATAATTCATAAAAAAATCTATATAATTTCTAAATAATTCTAAAAAATTGTATATAATTCTATAAAAATTACTTTATGTAATTAATAAAAAATTCTATATATTTCTAAATATCATATATATTTCCTAATTTTTTTATATAAATCTATATAATTCATAAATAATTCTATATAATATCTAAAAGTCCTATATAATTCATAATAATTCTATATAATCCCTAAGAAATCCTATATAATTCCTAAAAAATCTATATAAATTCTATAAAATACTATATAATTTTATTTAATTCATAAATAATTCATAAAAATCTTAAATAATTACTAACAAATTCTATAAAATTCATAAATAAATCTATATAATTTCTAAAAAATTCTATAAAATCTTATAAAATTCCGAAAACAATTATAACCTATTTATATATCAATTCTAAACATAATATAAGAAAATTTAATTCTAAAAAACTATATCTACATATTGAAAGACAATAAAACAAAAACAAAAAAAATAGAAAACCTCTAGCTGAGCGGTCCAAGGCGGCTACTGGGGCGTCGAGGCGGTTACTGGGCGGTGCTCCAGGCGCGCGGGTGGCGCGACAACTGGGGCGCCGAAAACTGCAGCTAGGGCGCCGAAAAATAGGAGGACGAGATATGGAGGGAGATAGGAGGACGAGATGGAGGGAGAGAAGAGGACGAACCAGAGGAAATCGGAAGGCGGCGGAATCTTGGAAGCAAAACGGAGGAAATCGGAACGAAAATAGGGCAGAATGGGGCGCGGCGTCAATTTATAGAAGACGAAGGTTTAGCGACGGAAAATCCATCGCTAAACCCGTCGCTAAACCTTCGACCACCAAATTCAATATTTGGCCAAATTTTGGCGGTATATACGCGTTAGCGACGGATTTCCGTCGCTAACGCGTATAGTCGTGGCAGAAAAAGTCCCGCCAACACCATTAGCGACGGAAATCCGTCGCTAATGGAGCGGGATATATGCCGCCCAATATATGTCACCATTAGGGACGGATTTTCCGTTGCTAATTGGGCGGCATATATCCCGCCTACTATATTCCACCATTAGCGACGGAGTTTCCGTCGCTATTGGGGTGGGATATATGCCGCCTAATATATTTCACCATTAGCAACTGATTTCCGTCGCTAATGGGGATGACATATATCCCGCCTACTATATTTCACCATTAGCGACGGAAATCCGTTGCTAATGGTGTCGTCAAATTACTACCCTTTGGCGCCAGCTCCACCCACCAATATAGCGACGGTTTAGCGACCGTTTTTTCCACCCGTCGCTAAATCGGTCGCAAAGTGACGGCATTAGCGACGGAATTGTATTTCGTCGCTAATTCCGTCGCAAATATGGGGATTTGTAGTAGTGTATGTTATTATCTTCAACACAATGAGGACACATTAATATTTAAATCAAAAGCAATTTATCAGTTATTATGACAATGAATATCTATATTTATCTATTTATATATATCCGTGTAAATAGTGCGAACTCATCACAACAGTCCACTAGTCGGTGCACTCCTCAGTGCACAACATGATCACTACCAGGTGCACTTCTCAGTGCACTAGTGTCCGCACAGTCCACACAGCATATACGATCCGCTCCTTATAAGCCCCATCTCTATATATAAAAGTTGGTCATGTCTCATAGTATTAGTTTTCCTCATTTCTCTAATCTCGGTTAATCACCCAAACTTTTTACGAAGTAAAAAAAAATCACAAACCTCTCTTCTTTTGAGCTCAATTATAGTTGCTATACTAATCAAAGTATATATAATCTAAATATATGGAAGTGTTCGGCACAACTAGATGAAATAAAATTTAATCTAGATAAAATAGGGTACATGAAATAAAACTAAATGAAAGGTAGATGTAGATGAAATTTGAGAAAAGCAAATCATATAAAAAAATTCAACATAGTTGAAGGTGGGAGATGAAAGAATTTAGATGAAACCATACGAAATTCTAAGAGGTAGATGAAAAGAGGAATGTCAAAGTGGAAGATTTTCCTCAAAAATCCGATCAGGAACCAAGTACATGAAAATTGGAATATTTCATCTAATTTGGATTGATTTCATATAATTTATCTAATTTTTCAATTTGTCGAACACACCCTATATCTATATCTATATCTATATCTATATCTATATCTATATCTATATCTATTGTGTTACTTAGATTAGTTTTCTCCTCATGATTAATAAAATATTATATCACTAAATCAAAATTTTAATACAATATGAACTTTATCTATATATTCTGTACATAAAAGTTGGGAGAAGATATAAACACTAAATGCTAATTTAGTGTTTTTAAGACTACCATTTACTTATAAATTAATTTTCTCCACCATGTTACGCAACGGATTTCTACAACATATCATCCTGAGACGAATGGCATGACAAAGGTATCTGATAGAGAAATTAAGGCAATTCTAGAGAAGACCGTTTCCCCTAGCAGGAAAGACTGGATCTTATGATTAGATGATGCTCTTTGGACGTACATGATAGCTTATAAAACCCTCACTGATATGTATATTGACTAGTGTTTGGTAAGGCTTGCCATCTCCTAGTGGAACTTGAGCATAAAGCATAGTGGGTTGTCCAGAAGTGCAACATGCACTTACATAAAGCTGGGAGTTTAGAAAACTCGAATTGAGTGAATTGGAGGAGGCCAGACTTGAGGCCTATGATAATGCCTTCCACTACAAATAAAAGACGAAGACATGACATGATAAGAATATTTTTAGGAAGACATTGAAATCTAGAGATAAGGTCCTATTATTTTCGTCTCACCTCAAATTATTTCATAGAAAGTTGAGATCCCGGTGAACGGGGCCATACATCGTTGTCAAGGTCTATCCTCATGGTGACATTGATATATATGATGAGGAGACCCATAATTATGCAAGTCAAATGTGAAGTGGCCAGTGAGTGAAGAAGTATTTTGAAGGGTTCTTTAAAGACATAATTGAGGAAGTTGACTTGGAGGAGCCCAATGTGAAAAATTTAGCATGAAATAACGTCAAGCCACAACGTTAAACAAGACGCTTTTCGGAAGGAAACACGAAGTAGGTAATTTTCTTTCCCCTTTATTAGTTAATTAGCTTAGGTAGTTGCAATATTTCCGTCTTGATTGAATTTTATACTGAGAATGAGAAGAATGGTGGAAACTTGGTCTCGGCGGCGCCCGCCGCCGGTTAATCTTTTGCGCCCAGTTCTCGCTCTCACTATCAGCGGCGCCCGTCGCTGGCTTCTAGCGCCCGCCGCTAGCTTCCAGTTCCCGCCGTCGGTTGCTGCTTCTTTTTGGGAATTCGGAGGTTTACGCTCGGCGCCCGTTGTAGGAATTCTGCACCCCTGCCAGTTGCCCAGTGTTAATATCTGCACCTACCGATAATATTTCATTGCCCGCTGATCCCATACACTCCGAGGTATAAATTCCTAAGCTCTTGAATTTCTTTTTGAAAACTGAGTGACTATGTGAGGTATTGTGAGGAAAAGAATCGAGCATTTTCAAAAGAATTCAATAATAAATAAACAAGTGAAAAGAAATAAAATACAAGAGTTTATGTGAGGTAAAAGAATCGAGGGAGTGATGGCATAAAAGAAAGAGATTCCGGAGTGAAAATTGAAAGGGAGTCCTCCTTAAAGAAAAATCAGAGTGTAAAGATATAAGTATTGAGTGATTGTGAGGTTACCACCATCGACCAACTTGAAGACCGACGAGCCAATGTCATCGACTACTCCTCAAGGATTACCAGTTTCATGTTTCCAATAACTCGACTGGAGTTACCTTATCACTATCGACACCCATGTAATTGCCTTCGTTCCATTGGGTCTGTTTAATCGCCGACAAACTATTACGGGTACATATCCGACTTCAACAACCATTACAACCATAAGTATACACAAAAGAAGACAAGGAGGATTTTTTAGTTCCTCCCACCAAGCATTCTACCACACCTCTTGGATATCTTCTCTTTCCCTTTATCTATGTCGTCCATAAATTGAGGACAATGCATAGTTTAAGTGTGGGGAAAGAGTAAATATTCTTATCATTTTTGGAAAAATAAATTAAAAGAGCATAAAAATTAGTAAAGCAAAAAATTACATAATGGGAACTGTTGAAAATATGAAAGGGCAGCTTGGGCAATAAACATGTAATCTGGCAGGTAACAGGACTGGCAAAAATAAGATACCGAGTGATAGTGAGGTTGGTGATCGTATTTTATGAGTGTTAGATGAAAACAAAAAAGGGTGTCTAAGCAAGAATTGGAGTGAAAAAGAGTGGAGTGTTTTAGGATGTTTGATTCTAATTGGAACAGAGACATAAGTGTACGGTATATAGGAGTGTTTTCGGGTAGGTTTTCACTTGGCGCGATAAGTGTAGTATTTATAAGCTCACTCTCATCTTGTTTTTGGGTATAAACACAATGATTTGGTTAATTCGGAGAAATTTGACCCTACTAATGAGGGTAGAGTAAAGAACTGAGTGTTTGGGTGCATAAATGGACAAGCACGCAAGCTTTCCAAACTATGAAAAAGATCATAACAAAGGAACAAACAAGAAATCAAGACAATCTACAATGTCAAACCGTACAATGCGGTAACAAACAAATCATAGTGCTTCCGGGCATGGCCAATACATCGAATGCTTCTTGCTAAGTCTCTCTTGTTGAGCTTCGAAGAATCCTCACATTCAATTGGTGATTTGAAGAGATCTTTCCCACTAAGAACCACGATCCTCCCCTCCACATTCGCCTTCTTCTCTTTGATTTGAGCTTGATCTTAACAAAGGAAGGGTACTCCTTCTCATTGAACTCATCACTTCCATCCCCTGCAGAACTGACCGAGCCATCATCACCATCCTTATCCTTACAATCTAAATCACTCGCAATAGGGCACTCATTTGTTGCACTATAACCCTCACAAGGAAGCTTGTCCGATGAAGAAAAGGTGTCATCCTTATATTTCACTCACTTTCCCACTCTCTCATTGTGCTTCACTTAGATCATGTTGCAAAGGAGAGTTGGCCTTCATGTCCGTCATGGACAAAAACTTTGGTGCATCGTTGTTGGAGACAGTCGGAGGAAGAGCAATATTTGTGCGATTGGCGACCAAGGAACCACCCGCACCTTCTGGTCCATCCCCGCTCCTAGCACTTTCGTTCAAGTCCTTGGAACTCTTTTGTTCCTTGACGCCAACGACGTCCTTCTTCTCCTTGAACGAGCTACCATCATCCACATGTCCAAATGAGAAACACCCCTTACAATACATGGGTTCATCCTCTACAAGGAAAAAGCATTGAAGAGAATCTCCATCATCAAAGTCTAAAGTAACTTCCCTCTTTATAGGCACCGCAAAGTTCATCTCCACCAAAACCGAAGCATATGAGCCTCGCTTCCTACTATCGCTCATGAGATCCATAAAAAGAGGCTTGCCCACATCAGAGGCAATTCTTCCAAGCAACTCCGGGTTCCAAAAGGTCTTGGAAAGACGAATGGTGGCAATGTCATAACGATTGAATGATAACTTATCCGGAATGTACTTGAGGATCATTAGTCTTTCATGAATGAAGTATGGGCCGCCCTTGAGCACCTTGTCTTGATCTTCCTCTGTCTCAAATTTAAAGATTATCCATCCTTCTTCACATGATAATGAGACTTGACGCCCCAAGCCATCATCACTTCGTTGATCAAGACATGAACCGGATGATAGCCAACATATTGGTCAAGAAGAGACCACCCTCACACGAATTATTTTGAGAGACTTTCACCGACCTTGATAGCAACAAGGGGTGAAGTTTGACGCGTGTAGACGAGCTTGCCATAGAGAATCGAGTTCATGACTATCTTGTTTGATTTCGTGGCCCATGTCTTACGCCTAGGATCACCGGTTCCAGCTGCATTAGCATAGGTTTGTGGTGCCGCCTCACTAGTGCAAACATGTCCACATTGCACCAAGAGAGCACGAAGATGTGCATGGACCTTTGGAGCTGGGGAAGATGCATGAACCGTGTGGGTATTAGATGCATGCACCTCATTAAACCATGTTCCATTAATGCCACACTGCTCATTCACACCGTTCACATCCTTGGAAACTTGAAAGACATGCGCATTAACACCATTCACAATCCCCATCCGCGTGCCATCAATTCGGGGGGCACATTCACACTTGAAAACTGAATCGTCACCCCTTGATTCAATGTGTGATCCTTGGGACTCCAAGTGTCATCAGCGCACGCAAGAGCATTCAAACCTGCCTTGGATGCATGAACCCGTGGAAGGTGAGGAGTTTGGACTCCACCGGTGGCAGCTGAAGGGTTGACGCCGGCCACCTTCTCCAGATACGGTGGCAACAAGGCCGGAAACTCTCCAAATTACATGCAACCTTTGTTGAACAAGTTGTCATGACCTTTCACCGCTTTCTCTTAGTCTTCAACACCAAAGGACTTAACCACCAAGCCCATGTTCATGGCATCCGTAGATGCAGCCAAAACACCAACCGTCACCACCTTATTAAAGGAAGCAGCCCCCATTTTCTACCTCTGGAACCTTCTTAGAGGAAGCTTCTCCCTTATCTACCACCTTTGAATCCTTAGGATTGTTATCAAGATACTTACTCGGATCTTTGATGCCATTGAAGGGAGACACCACCTTCTCCTTCTTTGTAAATCCCATAGCCACCAAGATCAGGACAACCACCGGCACACAACCACTAACTAGGACTTCGATTCAATGGTGGCATGAGAGGTTACCACCATGAGAGAGAGAGAAAAGGCCTCATGAGGAGACCCTTTCCGGAGTAAGTCGGAAGAGATAAGGAATGTATCATCGAAAATCGCCCAAAAGGAGTAGAGGGTTTTTTCCTTGAGAGCGTTATTTATTGCATGGTTTTCGGTTATTCAAGGATTTTTATAAAGCGTAGCTTACTCTCATCTTCAGCTTGATGAAGGAGGTTGTTGTGCTCTATTTATTTTGTTGCGTTTTTAGAGCTATATTTCATATTTAGGACTTGGTTGTGTTGAAGTGTGGGGAAGTGGAGATTTTTAGAACTATTTTGGCATTTTGGTATTTTTTGGTGATGGTATGGAGTAGTCTAGGTTAGATTTGTGCTCTCATGGCGTTTGATGCATATATTTGTGGTTGATCTATGATGTTTTTTCCCTAGGATTGGTGGTTGATTATGATTGATTTTGTGATGATGTTTTATATGTGAAGATTTTAGTGGAATTCAATTAGTTGAGTAGATTGTGTTCTTATTCTTGTTGATGACCTTTCACTTGGATTATACAAGATTTTCATTTCCTATAAAAAGGTAGCTTGATTTCACTCAAGACGAGTGGAGTTCAAATGTGGGGGAGTTTGATAGGCACGTGTACACGCATCTATGGTACAAGAATTATACGGTATTTTGGTGTGGTATAAGAATGCACATTCATATATATTGATAGATTTACATGAATTGTGCAAGATCAAGTGGATTAGGAGGTTTTTATAAGGCTTTGAGGAGTCAAGGATAGATCAAGACTTAATCCTGAAATCGAAGTGAAGGTTCAAAGAAGTTCTGCTTGCAGTGGCGGTTGCTTTGGTGACTTTGACACCTGCCGACGCGCGTAGAGTGAAGAATTGCATTACATGGTTATTGGCTGCCGCCAATGCCACTTCGGCGCTCGCTAGTTCCAGTTTGTTATTCAACCAAGAAGTCGGTTTTTAATTTTTTAAATTGTTTTCTTGGACTGGGTTAGATAGATTTTGGTGTGCTATTGTTAGAATATATGTTAAGTATTAAAGGGGAGAAAAATAATCTTAGGGTTTCTCTTATTCTCTCTCTTTCTTCCTCTCTTTAGTTCGTCCTTTTCGACAACCCTAGTTTTCTATGTTACTTTAGAGATAACTAAGTGCTTCTATGCTTAGTTGAATCTTGATGTTTTTAGTTGATTTATAGTAATGAGTTTTAGTTCTCTCTATCTATTGCAGTTTTGTTATCTATTATCTTGGATTAATTGATCAGGTTGAATTTCCATATCTTCTAGTTTGGCCGACTAGGGTTTGTGCTGATTGAATCCCTTTACTAGGATAAACTGTACCGTTTGCTACTTTATATGCCTTTGAAGCAAGAATGCCTTATTGTATCTATTTGTACAGATTTGATGTGTAGAGAATTGATATATAGAGCTAGTCACTCAAGCCCATATCCAGATGCTTCTTGTTTAATGCTTCTGGTACTTTGAATCACTAGCGTTTGTTGTGGTTAACTATTTGGAAAAAAAACTATTAAATTCAATTTTAATGACCAACTTGTCGACTAGAAATGGATAATATCTAATTAGCTGTCTTTCTCATCATAGTAATACTAAGTTTGTTTTGTAAGTTCTTGGTTTGAGTTGATCAAGTTGTGACTAAAATCCCCCTAATTTGTTCTCTAAGATTGATTCAGAAGTTAATCATAAGTTTTATACCTCTTCGTTGGTCGACCCATGCTTCCACTTAACTACCTTTGGATTAATTTTGAATAATCGGATAATTGAGATTTTAAGATATTTTCTTTTGCATTGCGAGGATTTGTCTACCTATAAACGACCGGGTAAACCTGCCCGTTATAAGTATTGTTGTAACAACCACAAAATATACTCGGGATTTTACCGTCAACAACCTCGAATCATCGACTCAAAGTCAATTATTCTTTAAAACATAAAATATAAAAAGTACTAAATAGTTCATTGATAAAAAAATGTCTTACAATAAAATCAAAATCCAAAAAATAATAAATATAGCTAAAGTCTTAATCAATGGAAGATCTAACCTTATTGAAATATAAAAGAAATAAATAAACATGCAACTTCTCAACACCTTGAAGTCTTCTTCACTCCTTGGAAGTACCACCTGATGTGCCATATGTGGAGGGATGACATCAGCTAACTATGCAAGGAAAACGGCCGGTTAGTCTAATGAAATACTATGCAAGTGGAATTTAAGTGAGTTCTATGTAGTAGTATCTAGTTAAAACTTGTCGATCTCTTGAGTAAGAGCCGATAGCCAAGGGCAACTCCAACACTTCCAAAGAATTAGGAAAGATATGTATATCAAGAGAAGATTCCAAATGAATTGAGTCTTATTGGAAAATATTTATAACAAGAGAAGACTCCAAATGAATTGAGTATTATAGAAAATATTAATATAATATATAATTGTATGGAATATTGTATATATATCACAACAATAGTTTTAAAAACAACCTCTCATGAATAAGGCAGGATGCTACAATTTTTCAAGTTGTACTAGTTGTCTGGAATGCATTAATTATACACACACGTCCTCTTTATCTTTCATACTTGCTCTTTATCTTTCACACTTGCAAAACGATCATTACTTTGAAGCTTTTAATACTGTCTCACAATGATAACGAGGGAATAATCCTGATTATCGGCACTAGCTAAGTGTACCACCACTTATATTCTGATAAGGGAACGATCATGGCCAAAGGATATTAGGGAAAAATCCCTGTAATACCAAGTTATACAGAAACCACTAGACATCGCGAAGTACATAATGTTCCTACGAATACTCGTTCTAGCTACACAACCATACCCGCATCAATCACAACATTGTGCATCTATCAGCCTAAGATAATAATACATATAATATAAGTGTATCCACTACATGTATATAACCTCAATAATATCCATTTTAATTATTAAGTTCCAAACACACGAGATAATTATATTTTATCCCATCTTAATATAACAATCGAGTCATTGCTACATAAGATAAGAAATGGATAAATAAGCAAGAGCGAACAACCAATTGCCTTAGTTACGAGAATTGATTTTGGGTCTAAGATGTGGAGTTTAGAGCCTTGTCAACGAGTTCAATCTTCAAAAATTCCGATCCAACGAGGTGCCCAGACACACAAATAGAATAATAATTAGACTTTTTTGATATAATTATCTCCTTAAAGTATATCAATTAGTCATGGATTACTAATATAATTGATATAATTAAAATAATAAATTAGATTGATTTCAGAATATGATAAAAAAAAAAGATAATTTAATCGAGATAATAAGTCTATTAATTATTTTAATTAAAATAGATTTAAGATAATTGATTAAATCAAATAGTAATTTGATTAATCAATAAGAAATATGATCCAATTGTGAGATTAAAGGTAAATTATACTCACTGAAATGTTATTTATAAGAACAAATGGAATTCCACAATACAATTAATTCAATTAGTGTAATAATTAATCCATAAGACAATAATCAAATCAGATTAAAAATAATAGGCTTCTAGGCCGACCCAATTCCATTAATGCAAATGGGTCATTCCCTTTTTTAGGCCCAAAGGAAGAGGAAAGTAGAAGAAAGCAATCGGCTTCTTCTACCTCTCTTACCTTATACGAACAACAATAACAACATGGAACAAATCTTACCGGCGACCATCGGCGAAGGCAGAGGTGGATGGAGGTGGCAACACATAGTTGACGGTGGTGGAGACAATGTTGCGGAAAAACATAACAACGAAAAAGAAAACAAAACAAGCAAAAATAGACCTATAGGAGGATGGGTCGTTACTGTAGCGAGACGGTGGTATCAACGTGACAAAAGGAGAGGACACGGTGTCTGCAACAACCGGACTGAATTAACATTACAAATCAAAGAAAACGAATTTGGATGAGATTGGTGTGTGTAATACCGATGAAGGAACACGGTGTTGTTCGATGTCAACGATACAGGAGGCCAGAGATTGACTGTGTTGGGACCGCTTTATGCGTGGGACGTTTTTCCGCTAAGAATGGCCCTGGATCGGATCCCTAGGCCCAAAGGACGATGGACCATAAGGATCTATAATTACGGAAAAAGATAAATAATTCTTGTATTCTAATTGGATGACGTGTAAGAGGGGAGGGGACCACTAGATATTACTGGAAATAGAAAATAGGAAGGAAGTACAAGGGAATTTTGACTGTTTATGTCCTTTTTTTTCAAGATTAAGCTCTGTAATTCTCAGCACTGTGTGAGATGATTTATTTCTTTTCGGGAGTAGATCAAGGTTTGTGAGTTTAATCTTCCTCACAAGGAGAAATGTTTTCTTAACATTTCTCAACCTATCACTATTTACATACTCAAATACATTACCCCTCAGATTGTCTCTGATTTGAGCGTCGGAGAAAGACGTATCCAGCCAGCCAACCTCGTTTGTGAAATTTCCTCGGGCCCACCTCTAGGGAGTCCCATCCGGCAGTGAAGAAGAGTTGGAAGAGTCAAGTCAAACCCCTTGCGAGAAGTGTTTCCTCTCAATGATCTTGGGCTTCAACACTAGTGTCGACCGTGGTTTCTTACTCACGAAGCTAGGTCGACCAGGAAAGGGAGAGATGGTGAGTGCCGACAATACATGAAACAAGACTATTGGGAGCAAGCGCCAAGACTCTTGAAGTATATAAATGGGTGAGTCACATGCCACGTCATCACAAAATTGTGTGTGGATCACACGCAATGAAGCCGAAGAATATAATGAGTACATCGAATGGTGACACGCCATGAATTGCTAACAGGAAATCTACCATCTCATCACTGTCCGAAGAGGAATCGTCAAGCACAACTAGCTTATGACGGTTGCTCGGGTGTAATGGAAAGTTGCTCTCGGAGTCGCTGGGTATAATGATTGGTCGAAAGCGACTTCCTAGACGTGGTAGTATTTCATGGTATACCTCTTTCGAGTTGTCACTCTCGAAATTAAGATGACGATGAGCGCTTGGTGACGTCTCCTTGCTGATTTTTAGCTCTTTGAGCTCATCCTTGTCGTCGTGGTGTCTCACACCTAGTATAGAGGCTCGGTCACCGGATTCAAGCTCATGATCCTCTCTTGGTGCCCTTTGAATGCAGTTCGGGTCCGTACAGTTGTACCTGAATCCTTGTTTCATCATCTCTATGTAGACCCGGTGTTGGCGCGCATCCTCGTTAATGCGGGTCTCTTCTCTCCGGAGTTTCTCTTCTTCTTTAAGCTTAGCCTCATATACTGCTTGATAAGCTTCAACTTTTTTCTCTAGATTGTCAGGGTTTTGACTTAGCTCTCGGAGTTCTTGACTTAGACTGTCGGGGCTATCATCCTTCTTCTCGGAATCTCGGCTAACAATGCCGAAAGAATCTTTACTCCCATTGTATTGCGTGGATTGGCAAGGGCCGACAATAGGTTTGTGGTCGCCGGAAGATTTCTTAGATGGGAAACGACCACTGCACAAAGTACGGCCGTCGTTCACTTGAGGTTCAGCAGCTTTGAATTCCTCATCAAGAGATCGGCAGGCGTCGATGACATATTGGCGGGCACTGACGGAATGTTTGTTTTCCTCGAAACGTTTTACAAAATTGTCATCTTCCTCTCGGAGGGTGCCGATGGACTTGCCGCCGCCGCCGTAGAGTTGTCTATGTTGAAGCTTTAATTCCCGGATTTAGGCGGGCGCTGATATCTTATCGACGGTCACCGATGTTGTTTCTGTTATACTCAAAATCGGCCTCTAGATTTCAGCTGGCACCGAAACCATATTGGCGGGCACCGATGATGTTTATGTCCATTTCTTCCTTAGTTTCTTTGTTTGGGATAGAAGACACCCCAAATTTGTTGTTCCAATTGTCCTACGATGTCGGTGATGTGACTCACTTGTTACTGTAAATTGCCTACCGAGTCATTGATCTTGGTAATGGATATGGTGACTTGTTTGACCCCACATTGCAGGTCTGTGTTTCTCGCAGCTAGTGCTCCTATGATCTCGGCATAGGGTTATTGGTTTTGATGAGGAGGATTGAGCTGGTGTTCGGTATTATTCCACCTAAAGTTTGGGTGGTTCCTCGAGGGCTGGTTGCTTTGGCCTTGATAGGGAGGCGCTAGCATGACCTTTTGGAAACCAAAAACATTTACCTCTTCTTGGAATAACGGGCAAGTGTCCATAGGATGTAAATCATCTCCGCATGATTCACATGAGTTTACTTGGTGAGTGGTGTCCTGGAGCTTTGGTATCCTGATTTGCTCCTTAAGTAATGCTACCTCGTCAGATTCAGCTTGGGTAATGCTGGACAAACTCCTTCTTCCACGCCATTGTATTTCCTCGAGCCATCTACTAGAGTAGAGAATATCTTCATGGCGGCTGAATGTGTCAACCCTAGTATGTTTCCTTGGAAAGAAGTGTTAACTATTCAACGGTCATCCTCCCAAACACCACTATGCAAGTATAAGAGCAAGTCGTGGCCTTGATAGCCATGATAAGGGAAAGTCTTGATTAACTTCTTGAACCTCTCAACAGAATCGTAAAGAGATTTGTTTCCCTCCTACTCTATATCGCAAATTTGTTTCTTCAGGCATTGGATTTGATGGTGGGGAAGTACTTTGCTATAAAAACCTTCTTGGTGTCCACCTAGTTTGTAATAATCCCCGGAGCAAGGGTGTTGTACCAATCTTTTGCATAATCCCTCAATGACAAGGAGAAGGATCTCATTCTAATTTGCTCCTCGTCCACATCCGATGATCAAAGGTTGACGCACGCCTCCACAAATGCTTCAAGTTGTTGGATGGGATCCTCTAGTGATGAGCCGCTGAATTTAGGTAATAACTGAAATACCCCTATCTTTAGCTCGAATCTTTGGCCAACAGGGAGCGTAGGCAGAGTCAGAGCTCTTGTTGGTAAACTCAAATTAGGTGTTTTCAAGTCTTCTAAAGTTTGAGCCATTTTTTTGAACAAGTTTCCACCTGCCTCTTCTCTTTGGTTCAAGATTCTTTCTTGCCTAAGACGATGGAACTTGCGTTCTATCTCTGGAATGGGTGAAATAGGAGAAGAACGAGCATAAATAGTGTGAACCATATAAGTGGTTCACGCTAAGAAATGTTCAAACAAAGTCTAAATAATTTTTTCATTTTGTTATGCCTCCCCGACAACGGCGCCAATTTGATAACGA
This sequence comes from Phyllobates terribilis, assembly GCF_046119375.1. Classification (NCBI taxonomy): domain Eukaryota; kingdom Metazoa; phylum Chordata; class Amphibia; order Anura; family Dendrobatidae; genus Phyllobates; species Phyllobates terribilis. The sequence goes on along the minus strand of NW_027367455.1, from coordinate 16,335 downwards.
TGGGTTTCCCGGTCATAAAATTTGTAAAGAAAGGATTGTAAACAAACACAACGTTAAAGAAAATAATGGAGAGATTAAGATCTCACCGAGTTTATACCTAACCGACACTAAATCCTATTGGCTATAATATAATGGAAGAAAGGGTCAAATGCCACGAGAGACAACAATTTATTTAGGCTTTATTTGGACAAATCTAAATGAAAGACAAAATGGGGTGGGGGGGGGGGGTTGTGGTTTTTGAAACTAACTAGGGAAACCATTAAAAATTATTTTAGAAAGAATATTCTTAGTTAAGCAAATCCATGTCATTTGGTGGATGAATATCATTGTGATTCCATAGAACACTATTCTAGTATTCTTTACCCTATTTCTATATGACAATTATCTAGCACCTCAAACCGAGTATACTAAACCTATCCAACATGATTAACTACAACTAATGCGTACAGTTCAAATCAATGGAATCAATAATCAAATAACACAAGGGAATAGGCATTCAGCGACTAGCCTACAATGCAAATCTCTGCACAAAAGACCTAGTTCAAAACGAATCAAAGTTTTCATACTTGTTTCAAAGGAATAGATTAAGATGAACACTATTAATCTATCCTAACATGTACGAATAATAATCTTAATCCTAGGTGATCTATCTAGTATAAAAATTAGAATCAATAGCATTTAAAATCCAGAGATAAATAATCAAACAATGCTAAATCAAACTCAAATCACTCAATACATCAAACCAAACGACATTTCAAAGTTTTACTAAGAAATTAGGGCTTATCCCTCCATAACAAGTTCTACAAGGATAAAGCAATAAAAATCATAACTAACTTGTGGAGAAACTCTCAAAACACAATGAACAAAGTACGTAGACTCTCTCTAGAAAGAACGATGAAAAGAAATCTGAAATCTCCAAAAGCGTAACTCGAAATATAACTGATAAAAGATAATTCTAAAGCCTTTATATAGGCTAAGTAAACTAACCCTAAAACTGATTAAATAATTCAACAAATTCCAAATTAAAACCATAAAATCCAAAAGAAATTGTAACTGAAAGATAGAAAGAAAGACTCGGACTTTTAATTTGTTTGGAAATAGGCGGGCGCCCGTAGCCATCGGCGGGCACCATTGGGTCTTCTGTTGGCTTGACATGATTGTCTCATCGGCTGGCGTTGTTGATGCATAGGCGGCCGCCGACAACTCTTCTTCCTTCATACTTCCTTAGCTCATCTTCGTGATATTCAATCCACTCCTTTTCGTCCTCGCTCCTTTCTTAGCTCCTCTTTAGCTCTAAGAAGCCCCATAATATCTTGAATTAGACATATAGTTATGGATAATGGAATGGACCAAATACGTCGTAATAACGCCCATAAGTCCAGTAAAATGATGCTAAATCTATGCTTAGAGATGCGTCGTAGACGTGCCTATCAGACATACCGGTCAAAAGACTACACAAGCAATCACATCGTGAACTCATGGAACGTGATCCGCCTACGCAAATACTATACCTAGCATCAAAACGTCTCACCGCAAGAACGAACCTAGCCACATAAACTTTTTATCTTCATATCAAACAGTAATTTATCCGTGATATACTATCTACCTCGTCTCTAAAAAGACAGAGTTTATTTGACATTCTCTCATTGAGGTTGGGTGGGATGGTTAGCCTCACTCACCTCGAGAAGGTAATATACCTATATTTCTTGAGGATTTACATCCATGTAAACTATTAGAATAAACATAGAAACTAGCTCACCACTATCTGAAAATGAAGTAGTAAAACCCCTACTTAGATAAGAAAGAGAAATAGGTGTAAGCCTTTGTCCATGCTGCAAAGCCTCCCCGTGATATGAGAATGGGTGTTAGCCTTTGTCCATGTTGCAGATCCTCTTTGTGATATAAGATTGGGTGTAATCCATTGTCCATTCTGCACAGCCTCCTCGTGATATGAGATTGCGTGTAAGACTCTTTCTATGCTGTAGAGCCTCCCCGTGATATGAGATTGGGTGTAAGCATCTATACCAGTCGCAAAGCCTCCTCGTGATATGAGATTGGGTTTAAGCTTTTGTCGATGCTGCAGAGCCTCTTTGTGACATGAGATTGGGTGTAAGCCTTTGTCCATTTCGTAGAGCCTCCTCGCAACAGAAAGATAGGTGAAAGCCTTTTCCTGTTCCACAGAGCCTCCAAATCACAAAACAGACTTGGTGTCAGCCTCTGTCCAAGTCACACAACCTCCTTGAGAGAAACATTGACCTTTGACTATGTCACAGAGAAATTACAGAGCAGTAGAAAGCCCCCTGTCGACGAGGCACAGCACAACAAACACATAGAAGGAGGTAAGAATACTTACTCATCATACATTATTAGCTTGAAAAGCAAGCATCCTAAAAATCAAGGTTTGCCATGAATACAATGAGACGAACCTTCCAAGTGGGATTGATCCTCACAAAGGACACGCGCCTCATGGCCAGAATATGTAACGAGGCTAAGGTATAGTAACACATACCACTTTACCTAATATCTATGACAAACATTAGTAAAATGTTCTAATACCGGTCCACGACCTGCAAACCTCAGGGTATTGAGAACCCATCAACTCGAGAAGAGTAGGATCAGCATTGCCAGAAAGCTCTACTCATAACGCATATATGCTAAGATTGTTATCTCATCACATGAATCTCTTGCGAAGCTAATGCATGTGTGATAGAGACAATCCAGAACGATGAGCAAGTCAAGTCACGACCAATGTTTAAAACGCTACATTTCCATGACTAAAGTTGAAACTCGCACTCTAGCGACTTGTATTACTACATACACGTGGATGACTTATTTCCTTATATTATCAAACTCGCCAGTTTAAAGTTATTATACTCCATATATATAGTATATTTCCTACAATGTTATAGACCATCGATATAGAAATCTATTACCCATCACGAATATCACACGACCCCCTCATTTCTTGCCTTTTAACTAGGTTAAAGTGGTTAAATAGACAAGGGGTAAAGTTTTAGAGGATAGAGTGACAAGAGAAGATTCGAAAAGCGAATAAGCATAAATCGAAATAATAAGAGAATTAGTACATACATATGGCTTACGAAGAGCTTAAAATAATTCATTGAGGTAAAAAGAAACAACGTGCAAAATAAACACATTTTGTCAGTTAAAACATAGGTATTATCAAACGGGAGGAGGAACGTTGTTGGGAATATGAACTTCGGGGTTCGTCCCTACAAAGTTCATTCCCATTATTTTTTCTTGTTTTGATGATGGTAAAGTAACCTACAACTAATATTTAAAGTTGATCAAGACATTGCAGGTTATCTTAGTAGATAGAAGATACTTTAGCACCGCGAAGAAGAGATCGGAAGTCAAGCTGTTGGGATGCCGTACGCAGTGACCAAAAGGCAAAGACGAGATTCTGGATGAGGAAATCCAGATAACGCCAAAAGTCATTAAGCCGACATGCACACGTGGAACATTAAAGTGAGAATCAAGTGATTGGTGCGCGAGATCTTTAGAGTAGACTATCCTAACCATTTTGTCTAGGATAGTATTATTATAGTATGAAAGTTGAGATACGGCCAAGTTGGCACTAGGGTTGAATAGGTTCGCCGAATGTGACTAGGGTTAGTGAAAACCCAACTCGGTTTTCCAATATACTTGAGCGTGTTCATTTGTATAGGTGTGTTTCATATGTGTGAAAAGTGAGATCATTAACAAAAAATTGTTGAGCTACTCTTGAGAGATTAGGAAACGATTATTAGAGTAAGGAAGATATTCTAGAGTGTGTAGAATATAAATTGTGTATTCCATCCTTATTGTAAAGTTATGACTTAATAAGATAAGAGTACTTGAGTTTTCCCCTAGGTAAGAGATTACTAAAGGTTCTCACAATTTTGAGAATTTCAACGTGTTTAATTGTTATCTTCCGTAATGAAGGTACGAAGGCTCATTATCGTTCCTACGTAATACCATCACCAATCCTACAATTATTATTAGAGCAGGAAATGAAGTTCCAGAACCATGCTATCTAACAACAACAAAAACGATCTGAAGCTCGAAGTCTCTATCAAGAAACCACATATCCTCTAAGAAGGTCAGATAGATTGGTGGGAACAAATGATGAATAACCACATCCAGATCCCTGACTATGAATGCTGGAGAGTCATTGAAAATGGAGATGTTGTTGTCAATCTCAAAAATGACGACAAAGAATGGAAGCCAGAAGACTGCGTCCTTATGGAGAAGAATGCAAAAACTAGACAACTCATCCTCAATGGATTGTCCATAAGTGATATGGATATAACCCTGAGAATCCCGACCGCCAAATCCATGTGGAAGGCTATACTGGACATGCATAGAGGAAGTGAAGATCTCCAAAATAACCACAAGTTCAATCTTCAAAGGAAATTTCACTCCTTTCAAATGATAGAGATAAAGACTATCTCAAAGTACCATTCTTGCTTTCTAATATTGATGGACAAACTGAAGGTATCGTGAGTCATCATTCCATGCTACGGACAATCCCTTGCTATCATCCATGGCATCAACTCCAAATTCGAAATGACAAAGAGAATCGTGCTGATGACAAAGGACACCAAGGAACTTCATGTTCAACAACTTATTGGGAAGTTTCAAATTAAGAACACATTGAGAGAGAGAAGAATGGAAAGAAGAAGGAAGAGAAAAGAGTTTCTTTGAAACTCACCCAAGTACTACGGAAGCTAGAGAATGAGGAGGAATGTAATTGAGACGAGGACAACGAAGTCGATATGATGGGAAAGATTGTACAATGCTTCCTCAAAGGGAAGCAGACTAGGGACTTAAGAGGATCCTCATCTCATAAGGGAATAATTCAGAAAAAGGACTTCAAAATAATACCTGCTATCACTGTTAAGAGAAGGGACACGTGATCAAAGATTGTCCCAAAAGAGAAGAGGACGCAGAGAAGAAGAAGGCCTTGGTTACTGCATCGGAACATTGATATGACAAAGAATCGGATCTCGGAGAATGTCTTGGGATAATGTGTCTCATGGCCAATGGTAATTCTGACAACGAGTCAGACAAGGTACATATCTCTAAGTTTTCTCATTTTTTAACTAGCGACCTAATAGAAATCATTAAAGGATTCATGAGGAAAATGTGTCTTTATAACAACAGGCTGAAGAATATGAAAAGGAGTTAGATATATTCCGAACCGAAAATGAAAATCTCATTTAAAAGATTAAGAAAAATCAAATGATTTTTGCTACCAAAATCTGTGAAGGATGTAAGGACAAAGATCTCAAAATTAATAAGGAATTTCCTCTAGTTAATATTGTCATAAGAAATAAGTTGTCTCTTATAATCTCCAAGTTTGATGACCTTACTGAATCCATAAATGAAAAGATTGTTAATCAAACTGTATTTGTCAAAGATAGACCAGGCCTAGGATATCAAGATGACTCGGATCAACAACCTAATAATGCTATTTAAAAATTGACTAGGGAGCTGACAAAAAATAAAGTATTGGACAAAGCTCTCTATACTTGTCGTACTAAGAATCAATTCCTCAAAGAAAAAGGTTAAGGTCGTAGAAGAACGACATAAAGGACATAACTCTTGCTTTCATGGAAACAATGCTCATAAAATGTACGTCATCAATCTAGGTATGGTAATAAGAAAAACGTAGATATTGAAACATAAAAGAATGCTCAACATTTTCGTCCTGGCAAGGAAAGTACGAATATGATCAATACAACAAATGGTGTCCTTTATGTGCACATAATGATCATAATATTCACGAATGCAGGAAAAAGCAAAAACTTGAGCTAGAGTGTGTAACTAGACATGGGAAAAGTAAAATTAAGAGCACTGTTGGTTTGAGCTAGAGTGTGTAACTAGATATCTCAAACATTCCACTTTTTTTGATGATAACAAAACTAAGTATTTGATGTCTTTTGTGTGTTCAAAGATAATCAGGTATGACTCGAGGAGTTTTGAGAGTAGCGTTGACACAAGAGGACTAACTGAGTCCAAAAGGTTTCTAGCTTAAGGTCTAGTGAGGAAAGTTGAATCTCTCCAAGACAGAATAAGACTTACAGAGAAGAAATGAGAAGTCGGAAGGACTAACTATAAGCGAGCGAGAGTCGTTGTAAAGCTAGTGAATCTTGCTTCAGAGAAAAGAGGGAAGATACAAGCAATAGAGAGAAAAGAAAGAGTCTACGGGTGGAATCCTGCACAAGCGCACATGAGATTTGGTCAAGTGAAGCGATGGCCATTGAAGCTACAACTTAAGGGAAATGGAAACAACATGGAGTTTGTTAGGATTTCTACTTTTGGATCGTGGATGGACGGGGATTGCCAAGATGGAAAAATTAGAGACGAGCTGAAGGTGTGGATTGAAAACGTGGATGAGCTGAAGAAATCAAGAGAAGAAGCACAAAGCAATAGAGGATGTTGATGCAATTCCAGAGCGCAAATGATCACACAGATCACTGAGGTGGATGTCTTCATTGCCACTTGATATAGATTTGATAGCTTTAGGGTTTAAGTTAGAAATACTACATAAGTGTGCGGTAGGTGTTGTTAGGCACACAAGTTTATTTAGAGAGCTTAGAGAGCAAAGCGAGTAAGCCTAAGATAGAACTAGAGAGAAATCTATTAGGAGCTTAAGTCGCTATGAAGAGAGCTAGTGTCTAAAACACCTTAGAGCTTGATTGAGAGAGATTGCTTGTATGTGCTGAACGCAACTTGTATTGTGAGAGAGAGTTACTTATAGCTAAGAGTAGCTCGAGTGTTTAATTTCTCTTAATAAATATAATTTTAGTGGTGACTTTTATCACGAGCTTAACATAAGCTTAGGGTTCTCACCTTGCAAAAATCATTGCATTGTGTCGAGCTTTTCTTATTCATATTACTAAGCTCATTATTGTAGCTAATCTCTCATTCAAAATTCTAACTCTTTAGCTCAATAGCTATTAGAGTTAATCTTTGAGATTAGACTAGCTTACTTGTGTTTTCATTATATACATCGTAAAACACTTTAAGCGAGCCGAGCATGTCACTCGATCCTAGAATTGGTATCAGAGCTAAGGTCGCTCTTGCATTGATTTTTAATCTCTCTATATTCTGAATCATGAAGGACAAATAAATTTCTACTATGATCAGGTTACTGAGGAACTACTTCAAAGAATAAGGCAATCTCAAGAAAGACGAACAACCGGCAAACTTCGTACTAAGGCCAAAGGTATTCTTAGTCCATATTCAAGCTCAAGCTCAAACTCCAAATCGTCTTGCTTAATGGCATCTGAAACTCAAGGCACACAGATCAATATTGAGAATGGAGCGATGAGTAAGTGGTTTATTGATAGCGGATTTTCTTGTCACATGACAGGTAATCCCTCTCTTCTACTCTCAGTTCAAGATAAACAAGGAGGTAGTGTTTCTTTTGGTGACAAAAAATAGGGTAAGATCAAGGCTAGCGGAAGTTTTCATCTCACTAACGCTATATGGGTTTGTAATGTTAACCTTGTTAATAGTCTAAAGTTTAACCTCTTAAGTGTATCTCATTTATGTGATCAAGGGGGAAACAAAGTTACATTCAGCACAACCTCTTGTGTTGTATGAGATCCAAACCAGGAGATCTTAATGAAAGGTAAGCATGTTGATAACACTTATCTATTTGATCATAGCTTTTCCCCTGCTAGACAAATGTGCCTCGTCACAATCAAGGAGCAGTCGAATCTGTGCCACCAACGCATTGGACATGCAAGCTTACATCTCATACACAAACTTCACAGCTTTTTTCGTGGTCTCCGTCGAATCAAGCCAAGTTTAATGAATTCATGCTCAGAGTGCTCAAGGTCCAAAGCGACTAGATGTTCCTTTTCTATAAAGAAGGTAGTTTCCACCAAAGCGTCTCTAGAACTCATTCACATGGACTTATGTCGACCGTTACACATTCAAAGCAAAGGAGGTAATCGCTACATCTATGTTTTAGTTGATGACTATTCTCGCGTCAGTTGGACTCTCATCCTTAAATTTAAGGATGAAGCATTTGATGTTTTTCACAACTTAGTTCTTCTTTTGGAAAAGAGTTTGGGTCTCCCTATTCATGCAATTCACTCAGACAATTGGACTGAATTCAAGAATAATGAACATAACTTCTCATCTTCCCCAACTCCTGAGCAAAATGTATGGTTGAACGCAAGAATACTATGTTGCTTTTCAGCAGATTATCATCACATTACTAGGCACAAATTGTTAGCATAGTGTGTTATATAATTAACTGCGCGATGATAAGGCCCATTTTAGAGAAGACTCCTTATGAGGTATTCAAAGGGCGTACACCCAACGTCTCACATCTAATGGTGTTCAGATGTAACTGTTACATCAATAACAATAGGAGGGATTCTTTGGGTATGTTTGATGCTAGGAACGATGAAGCCATATTCTTAGGCTATGATCCAGATATCAAGGCATACAGAGTTCTTAACCAACGAACAATGAAGATAGAGGACAACATTCATGTAAAATTTGACGAGCGCCCTCTTGATTCTACACCAGCTAAAAGGGATGATCCATTCTTAAAGATTAGTCAATCCTCTTCTTCTATTCCTCTCTCCTCACCCTCCCTCTGTGAAGGTTTAGGTAGTGAAGATGAAGATGATGATGATACTGTTCCCACTTCAAACACTAGAGTTATGCCTAATGTTGCTGGAGACGTAGTGAGTCAAAGTCCTACAAGTTCAGGTACACCTGAGATTCCAGTGGATATGACTCCCTCTCAATCAATACCAGAGGATGATCCAGCGACTCCTGGAGATGTCACCGAAAGCTCAGATACAACAGTGCAAAGCAAGACAACTATTATGACTCTTCCAGACTCAACTCAGGTAGAAGTTTGTACTTGTCAACTATTGAAGGACCATCCATTGTAGAACATAATATCTTCATATGACAAAGGTACACACACTCGTCTAATGCTCAATGTCAATATTCTAGTTGTGCCTTTCTCTCGCTTCAGGAACAAAAGAATATTGCTCAAGACCTTATCGATCCGGACTAGGTCATTGCAATGCAAGAAGAGCTTGAAGAGTTCAAGCAAAACAAAGTATGGCGTCTTGTACCAAAGCCAGATGATAGGAAATTCATAGGTACTCGTTGGGTGTACATGAGCAAGCTGGATGATAGCGGTGAATTGTTGCGCAACAAAGCCATATTAGTCACTCAAGGCTATAATGAACAAGAAGGTATAGATTACAATGAAACTTATGCACCTGTTGCTCCCCTCAAAGCGATTCGACTGTTGATTGCCTATGCTACACACAAGGAATTCAAGATATTCTAAATGGATGTGAAAACAACCTTCGTCAATGGTAAGCTTAAATTGTAAGTGTATGTTAAACAACCACCATGATTTGAAGATCCTGTTTTTCCAGAGCATGTCTATTATTTAGACAAAGCGCTATACTGGCTCAAGCAAACCCCTCACGCTTGGTATGAATGCTTATCAGACTACCTTCTCCAGCAGAATTACAAACGTGGTCTAGTTGATAAGACTTTATTTATAAGGGAAGTTGAAGGTGATGTTCTAATCGTTCAAGTTTATGTTGATGATATCATATTTGGTTCAACTAATAAATAACTTGTAGAGGACTTCAAGACAACGATGAGCTCAAAGTTCAGCATGAGCATGATAAGTGAGCTGACATTTTTCTTAGGTCTACAAGTGAACCAACTGACAGAAGGCATCCATGTACATTAACAAAGTATATCAAAGATATCTTTAAGAAATATGGTATGGAGAACAGCAAGCCATTGTCAACACCTATCTCCACCACCACAAAACTTGACGCCGATCTAAATGGTGCTAAGGTGGATGCGACCATGTATAGGGGAATCGTAGGATCTCTTATGTATCTAACTGCCTCTAGACCTGACATTCTTTTCGTAGTTGTTTCATGTGCTCACTCTTAGTCCAATCCAAGATCTTCCCATCTTGTTAACGTCAAGCGAATCTTTTGCTATCTAAAAAGGACTCCTGATCTATGCCTATGGTACCCAAGCGGTGGTGAGTTATCTATTATAGGTTATACTTATGTAGATTACGCTTGGTATTTGGTAGATAGAAAGAGCACAAGTGGAATGGAACAACTCCTTGGCCCTTGCCTAGTGTCATGGGGCTCGAAGAAACGTAATTCAATTGCCATGTCTACAACTGAAGCTGAATATATAGATGCGGCCGCTTGTTGTTCTCAACTCATATGGATCAAACAACAACTAGCTAGCTATGTTATTTCTCTAGGTACTCTCCAGATTCTTTGTGACAACACAAGTGCTATCAATATATCAATGAATCTTGTCTATCACTCTCGCACCAATTACATTGAAGTGCGACATCATATCTTGCATGACCATGTTGAGCATAAGGGAGTCGAGCTACTTCATGTATCTACAAAGAATAAAATAGTTGATATCTTGAAAAAGGTGCTTAACAGGTTACCTTTTTAACATCTTAGACTTCAGCTGGCTCTTATTCCTCTTAACTAGACCACTTCTTCAACTAGCTGTAAGTTCCCCTTACATTGGCTATGCTATAGCGTGCTTTATCTTCATTGGGAACTATAGCTAAGTTATGCTTTCCCGTCTTTTCTCTCTTGCTTGCTTTATCTCTTCATATGATCTATTTTGCTTGATATGTATATTGGATGCAAAATGAGTACTATCTTCTATATCTACTGCATGCTCATTTTGTTCCACAAATAGAGAGTGGTGATTTTTTTCTTTCCATGTTATAAGTCTATAGAAATGATCCACTCCTACAATGTCCCTAAGGTGACTTTAATGACATGCTTCTGATTCCCTCCATAACCTCTCAACAGGAAGCGTTCATGTTAGTAACAAAGAGCTAGTTAGCCATTATATGCACATGCTTATCACATGGAATATATGATTGTGAGTGTGTTGTGTCCCTTGAAATGTGCATTTCTTCCCCTTAGCCGCGCTTTAATTTTCATGATGACCACTTTTCATTGCATCAAATCTCAAGCATGATCGTACATCTTCCCAATACAAGTAACTGAGCGCCATCTGTTCAAACGAATGATGAATGTTGTTCCTCACACAACCTCAAAGCCAAGCACAACTTTCTTTTATCTAGTGCAATCCGGCGAGGTGATATTCAAAGTAAATCAGAACTCAGCTGAAGTATTCCAGTGAAGAAGTTATCATATACATCTATTGTTGTCTTGCTTCGAAAGTATGAGCTCGAGACCAGTGCGCAGCTAATCTCAAGCATTTGGTAAAAGCTGGTGAACATACTGAGGAAGAAGGTGATTTGAGTTGATTCTCTTATGTGCTTTCTGAATTTTATTGCGTGTTCGATATTACTGTTAGGACACCAGTTATAAAAGGTGTAAGGTGATTATATATACTAAGTATGCCTTAGATTGACTGTAGTTCCTCTTTTTGAATTAAGTATGCATTTTTTGATGATGCTAAAGGGGGAAATAAATAGGTTTGAGCAGGTGAAGGATTGAGGTAGAATACTCTTTCCAATTTTGAAATTAAGAAGATTTTAGATCTGCTTGGTCTAAGGGGGAACAAAGGTATAATCTCTAAGTGTTATTAGCGAGATATTGAGCTTATTTCTTATATCTGAAAGTACTTGATTAAGCTTTATTGCATATCTATGGCTTAACTAAGTACACTTTGAAATTTTATGAGCTTAATTGTTTAATGGTTTGTAATCTTCAAAAAGGGGGAAATTGTTGATTTAAGCTAGAGTGTCACTAGCTAGCTCAAATGTTCCACTTGTTTTGATGATAACAAACCTAAGTTTTGATGTTCTTTGTGTGTTCTAAGCTAATCAAGTATACCTCGAGGAGCTCTGAGAGTAGCTTTGACACAAGCGGACTAGATGAGTCCACGAGGAGATTAGCTTAAGGTCTAGTAGGGAAAGCTGAATCTCGCCAAGAAAGAATAATACTTGGAGAGAAGAAATAAGAAGTTGGAAGGACTAACTTTAAGTGAGCAAGAGTCGTTGTAAAGCTAGTGGATCTTGCTTCAGAAAAAAGAGAGAGGATACAAGCAATAGAGCAAAAAGCAAGAGTCTACGGGTGGAATCATGAACAAGCGCATAGAAGATTTGGTCAAGTGAAGAGAAGGCCGTTGAAGCCAAAACATAAGGGAAATGGAAACAACATGGAGTTTGTTTCGGGTTTCTACTTTTGGATAGTGGATGGACGAGGATCACCAAGATGGAAAAATCAGAGATGTGCTGAAGGTGTGGATTGCCAACGTGGATGAGCTTAAGAAATCAAGAGAAGAAGCACAAAGTTATAGAGGCGGCTGATGCATTTCCGGAGTGCAAATGATCACACGGATCGATGTAGTGGCTATCTTCATTGCCACTTGATATAGATTTGCTATCTTTAGGGTTTAAGTTAGAAATACTATATAAGTGTGCATTTGGTGTTGTTAGGGACACGAGTTTATTCAGAGAGTTTAGAGAGAAAAGCGAGTAAGCCTAAAAGAGAGCTAGAGAGAAATCTATTAGGAGCTTAAGTCGCTATGAAGAGAGCTGGTGTATAAAACACCTTACAGCTAAGAGTATCTCGAGTGTGTAATTTCTCTTGATTAATATAAGTTTAGTAGTGAGTGTTATTCCGAGCTTAATAGAAGCTTACGGTTCTCACCTTGAATTTTTTTTTTTGCATTGAGCCGAGCTTTTTAATTCATATTACTAAGTTCATTATTGTAGGTAATCTCTCATTCCGCAATTCTGACTCTTTAGCTCAATAGCTATTAGAGTTAAACTTTGAGATTATAGTAGCTTAATTGTGTTTTCATTATATACATCTTAAAACACTTTAAGCGAGCTGATCAAGTCTCGCGATCCTACAAACACAGAGGTCAATAATTTGAATGTGTACTGCATGGATTCCAACGTGTCTAACTCCCATGCAGATAATCCCACATCTCAATGGAATCGTCAAAGCAAAACTATCAATACATCAAAGTATTATTGGGTAACAAAAGGTCTAATGACCTATAGGACCAAGTTACAGACATATTCACCAAGGTACTTAATCTTGAACCATTTATCAAACTTCTAGTTCTTCTGGAAATGATTCCTTTCAACTATGTACCGCTCTATTCTCTGTGAGTTCCCACTTATTTACTAGACTTATCTTTGGGAACTTAGGACTTGACGAAGTTGCATAACCATCACATGTTTCTTTGATTTAGTGACTTTCTCATGATCTCATAATGATTGTTATTTAACCATCTTGCTACATAGTACCTACATTTGTTTTCTTGTGTTTTCTGCGTAATAATTTCATGCTATTATTTTCTCTTACTATTTGTCACATTGATCGCTTCTTAACCATGATTGTAAGCCAAACGAGATAAAATATGTGAGTACGACCTTACACCTAAGCAAGTTCCCTTTCGCTATTCTGTATGACCTACTTTCGCTCACATCTGGGATATATCAAGAGACTTCATTAAAATAGTCCCTAACTTTATTATGGGTATGTACTCTTGATCACGCACTATTGTCCCTCCTCACTAAATGTACACATAAACGCCCATTTTTACTTTGCATCCTTGATGGAAATTTGTTAAGAAGCTGAGGGAAAAAATCAAATCATGTAACAAGTTATCAAGGAAGAAACAAAGAAAGCACATATGCAATAACGAAAAAACAAAAGAAAGGTCAGAAAGTTCAAAGGAAACCAAAAGGAACTACGAACAGAATGAATAGTTCAAAAAAAGACCAAAGGCTTTCTTGTCTGTTTATGCTTTACTAACATTGCTTAGAGATTGTCAAAAACCATGTTCCATCCTCTTCCCTTTTGTACTTATGCTTTACTAACACTACTTGGAATATGTAGTTCTATGCTTTTATTGCTTACTCTCTGTGTTGTGAATTATTACGTGACATTTCTTATGCTTATTATGATTTCATCTCTCTAGAGAGTATAGAAATTCAGTTATATTTTATTCTCTCTACATAATGTTAGTATGAATTTTTCTATGAAGCAAAAGTGGGAAGGAACTTGGCATATATGGTACTTAATGAATAAGAACTCTTGTACTGTCATGAATTAAGGGAGAAGTAAGGTGGAGTCCTTGTTTAAGACTAAGGTTTTTTTATCGTTTTCTTAGGACTACGTACCTACGACTTATGGCATCAATCTTCTCATATATATATATGCCATATTCTATTGTTTTTCATCATCAATAAGGGGAAATTGGTGGGCATATGATCTTCAGGATTTGTCCCTACGAAGTTCCTTCCCATTTCTTTCTCTTGTTTTGAAGATGTAAACAACCCTACTACTAATATTTGAAGTTGATCAAGACATTGCAGGTTATCTTAGTACGTAGAAGATACTTTAGCAACGCAAAGAAGAGATGGGAATTCAAGTTGTTGGGACGTTGTAACCAATGACCAAAAGTGAAATACGATCTTCTGGATGAGGAAATCTGGAGAGCGCCAAAAGTTCTTAAGCCGATACGCACACGCGGAACATTTAAGTTAGAATCAAGTGGTTAGTGTGCAAGATCTTTAGATTAGCATATTTTAACCATTTTTTAAGATAGTATTATTATAATGTGCAAGTTGAGATTCAGCTGAGTTGGCACTAGGTTTGAATAGGATCGTTGAATGTGACTAGGATTAGTGAAATCCCAACTCTGTTTACCTATATATACTTGAGCGTGTTCATTTGTATAGGTGTGCTTCATATGCGTGAAAAGTGAGATTATTAGAAAAATGTTATTGAGCTACTCTTGATAGATTAAGAAACAATTATTAGAGTAAAGAAGAGAGTCTAGAGTGTGTAGAATAGGAATTGTATATTCCATCCGTGTTGTAAAGTCATGACTTAATAAGATAAGAGTAAGTGAGTTTTTACCTAGGTAAGATATTATCAAAGGTTCTCACGGTGTTTAGAATTTCAACGTGTTTAATTGTATCTTCCGCAATGAAGGTACAAAGGCTCATTAACATACCTACGTAATACCATCAACGGTCCTACAAACATCATCGTGAGCGACATAGGTCTGGGTAGGAGGCTCCTCTCAAAGCTTCTCGCTCACCTGCATGAAATCGGGTACCACATTAGAAACCACCTTCTCAAAGCCTGGAGAAATGGCGCCTTCGGAAGGAAACTCTTTGACTGATCAAGTCTCGAGAGGGGTTTCCTTGTCTTCAACAAATGTACCAATATGAGGGGCCAAAAATGCAGGGACCTCGAGCTCGAAACACTAAAGACCGGAAGGATCAAAGACAAAGTTTGGAATACCTTTTTTTTGGCAGCCTGAATCTTCGTGACCTCGACAAAAGCCACCATTTGATATGAGGAGTGAAAATTGAAGCGTTTGGCATTACGGTAGCCACCTACATACTTCGCGAGCGCCACCTGTTTTTCTTCCACCACTAGAAGGGACATCTCCTTCGCATGAACATCTTTCAACTTCACGAGTCTCCTCTCCAATGTTTTCTAGTGTTTCTCTTCAACCTCTTTTATAGCAACGGCATGAGCTCCGCGTTTTTCCTCCATAGCCTTCTCATGGCAACCTTTCAGCATATCAACCTCCTCGTCGTAAAACCGCTTGGCTTTTGTAGCAATCTCTTCATACTCTTCCTTACACATAGCAAGTCTATGATCTTCCCCGATTGAAGAGCAATTACTTGATCCTTTATGTCGGCTAAAGATTTGAGTGCTTTATCGGAGTTGGATGAATTTAAGAGCATGAAGAACAGTTAATCGATCATTTAGGACGATATCTTACGCAAAAGCTTGCCCAGATCTATACTTCATTGAAGTCACCTGTATCAATTTAAGAGCCTGAAGAAAAATGAGGAATGAATAAAAAATTAGTATAAAGACAGAGTAGTAAATAAAGGATAATCAAATATAGATATCCACAAGTCATGCTTACCGCGACAAGCACTTTGTCGCCTTTGACTTGCTAGAGAGTAGCCTCCCGAGACAGATAGGGAGGTAGAGAAGGAAGTAGATCACTATTCTCCAAAGCCTTCATAGCTTGTGCAGGAGTCAGGCCATCCACCATCCATCCTTGTTGACCCAAACTTGTTTCTATAGCTAGACCGAGAGCGAGGAGCCGCTTCACCTCCATGATCCTCCATAACCTTCTTGTTTTTCTCCTTTTCTTGGCGTATCTTGATATTCTTGGACATGTGATCTCTAGTCAGGACCGTTGTGGCAGGCCTCTTTGAGCCTACGGGACAAGGGTGTTCCGAGGTAGGCACAGGATCACGTACAATCTCATGCGCCGGAGGTAATAAAGGACTTGACCCCCCAGCCCCAT